>NW_027266343.1:57060821-57318321 GCF_022045235.1 Haliotis cracherodii | reverse complement strand
TCCACGCAATTAGAATACGATGATATGCATCAACCAAGTCTTTATTGCTGAGTGCGGCGATAAACAAACAAACAAACAAAACAAACTCATCAGGAGACCTGGAAATGGAAGTGTCTATTGTTTCTGATTCTGAACGTCATTGTTACATTAAAACCATCCTGTGTGCAACCGGAGAACGGAACTGCAAGCACAACCTGCATCCCGGATGTCTCGCGCTGTACTGTTTGAACTGATGTTCTTTCTGGTTACACGGGTTTCTAAAGAGCACGTTGTGTTTGTCCTTCTCTGCGTGCATGACATAATCATATAGAACAGAAAAGGACTTGGTTCGTTTTATGACGAATTAAATGTTTGTTCTCAATTTGCCGGATTACCTGTTAAAGTGCACTTATTGATATTACAAAGTCAGACAAAGGAATTAAGACCTAACGCATCACGGCAATATTTCTGACATAGAATAAATACCATGGGGGATAAAAGAGATTAATCCCGACCCTTGAAGCCTAAAGAACAATCGACAATTTACATTGATTTTAGTCGATCGCGGTTGATGAACAGTCACGTGTGGACTTGCGTTATGGGATTATAATTTCTTTTTTGAATATATCGAACAGTGAAGGTTGGGAACACGTTAAACCATGTCCAGACATTCGATCTGGAAACTTCAGCGTGTTTGCATTATTTCATTCGTCCTGGACAATGTTTGACTGGGAAAAAATCAGGCGTAATGTGATAGAAGAGCACTGTTTCGTGCAAGCGATGACAGAGGCTTGCCGCGACATGTCCTTCACTCATTCACTGAGCGCTCAGCGATGCCATTATTGTTCATTCTTTCATTTATTCTGTCTTTCATTTGCCACATTATTTACTCTTTTACTCAGCAATTCGATCAGCTCCCTTTCCTTTACTCGTAGATTCTGTGTTCGGCGGACTCAGTTCAATTGCTTATCCATCTTTCGAAACATTGATTAAAGCATCTGTTTCTACTCCTGTTTCGGGGCTGTCTAGTCGCCTCGTGGTTAAAGCGTTAGCTCGTCACGCCGAAGGCCCGGGTTCGAGTTCCCACATGGTCAGAATGTGTGAGCCCATTTCTGGTGATATTGCTAGAATAATGCAAAACGCGGCGGAAATCATGTTCACTCACTCACGCTTGAAACGTTTCCCACTACTAAATGTATTACTGCAGTTACATTTACTTCTGTTATTCCATGCCTGGATTTCTTGTATATATGTTTATTTAGGTCGCCTTCTACAACAGTTGCAGATTGTTGAGTATGGGTTCGAATCCCAGATTCACTCTGGATGTGTTTGTTTGTTTCTCTCTTTGTTCTTTAACGCCGCACTCAGCAATATTCCAGCTATATGACGGCGTTTTGTAAATAATCGAGTCTGAACCAGACTCTCCAGTGATTAATATAACTAGCATCGATCCACACAATCAGAATACGATGACATGCATCAACCAAATCAGGGAGCCTGACCACCCGATCCCGTTAGTCGCCTCTTACAACAAACATAGTCTCCTACGTCAAGCATGGGTTGCTGAAGATCCATTCCACCCGGATCTTCAGGGGTCGCCCTGGGTGTGGTCCATGGTCCGTAAGTATCACACTACATTACTTCCACCCTAAAACAGACATCAATAAAACATTGTTCAAAGGGGTATTAAACACAAATCACTCACTCACACATCTCGTAATATAGGGGGAAATATTAATGATAATCTAGTCTCGGTGAGCCTTCCTACTCAACCCCGGCCACGCTATGTTGGTCGGGACGACTGGGGGGGGGGGGACTTATAACTTGATCTAGTAAGATATAGCAACAATAGTCGACATCTCGCTGGGGTATCTTGTCGTTACTATGGCAGTGATGCGAGATGAACTCTCGGAGATTAAATATACATGTATGTGTCAACAACGTCTAAGCGTTGAATGGCGGCAGAAGGGTGTGATGGAAGTTTGGGGTATGGGAAAGATGAGGCTTGGAGTCAGTATAATGTGTCTGGGTCGGGTTTCCTGGGTATCTCAGTGAACTAGCACTATAAAACCGGTAATAGTCTGGACTAGCACAAATAGCCACACACACACACACACACACACGCATACACACAAGCACTCTAGGAGTACAATAATCATTTCAACTCACCTTGACCTTGACCTCTACGGTGAAACCCGCGACCGGATGCTGACCGACCAATTGCATCATTGGGGCAAGCCTGGCATCCAGCGATCACCGGATCCTGGCAGCTGGACGCACGACAGCAAGAAGGTTCATCATATCTTATAACATGATATTCTGAAAATCACAAAATAGTAATTACAAGACAAGCCATGTACACAGTTCCCGCGTTCAATCGTTTCATGCATGAATATATATCGGTATATTTCTTTGACATATCTAAATTTTTTAGCCAAAATTGTAAAAGAAGTAACTATATTGTATTGTAGACAGAGTAACTTTAACATGTCCAGCTGTTTCTTGCTGTAATTCCAAGTCTAACAATTGATGTCGACCCAGACAACGCATGATACCATTCTTTTGGCAGCGTGCTGTACATTACGGCGTTTTGCCAAGCAGCGTAACAAAGGAAGTCGGAGACAGACCATACAACCCTGGGAAGACGTGATATTTAAAAATTAAAAACTTTCATTTGGGAAAGGATGTATGCGCATATCTATTTGGGATATCAGACGGGATACATCAGTGTATAACTATGTGGAAACACTTGATAGTAAGGGAGTCATTACATCAAAATACAAAATATTTGTTTGAATGAATATCATCTGAAAATTGACCAGAGGCTCATATGATTCAAGAGGGCAAGGGCGGATGCAGCATTTTTAAAAGGGATGGGTCCAAAATATCAAAATCCTCTGTGTGTGTGTGTGTGTGTGTGTGTGTCTGTGTGTGTGTGTATGTGTGTGTAGAGGGGGGGGGGGGGGGGTCTAACCTGTACCGTGCATATTGTTATATGACGTTATCTGAGTCTTAATAGAATGTTTCCCCCTACCATATTTGTAGACTTGTGAGCACCACACTCGTGCTAAACGTCTGACACCTGCTTCACTGTGACCTTTCCTCCCACAGTAATCGGATACGCCGTGATATAACTGAAATACTGTTCAAAACAGCGTTGAACCAACTCACTCACTCACTCACTCATTTTCTACAGTGAAACCTCGTTAACCTGGACAGTGTGAGTCCGGAGGACTCAGGAAGTGTTCCCACACACACAGGGACATGACTCCGAACGTACCCATCTTATCTTCATAAGGATATTTATTCAACCGAACGATACAACGTGGAGCTCTACAGTCCAGATTAAGGGGATTAGTCAGAAATTGTATCATTAATATATGCACAGAGAGTAGGCAGTGACGCTACAGATGACTCGCGGGACAAATAGTATCACTGAGACAGTAGATCTCACTTTTTATAGTACCAAGCAGGGGTGAGGTGTTGTGAAATGGGGTTTAACGTCGCGTCCAAAATTATTGCACTTATATAGCGACGTGCATGCACGTGTGTGTGTGGCTGCTCGTACTGGTCCCGACTGATGCCGATTTATAGTGCTAGCTCACTGAGATACCATGCCGCAGTTTAACATGAATACCCCACTCAGTAAAGATAACGGAAACTTTTTGTACTTAATTTCCAGCAGTCAAGTCGACCTGACTATGCAAAACATTCTCATGCAATATTTATGATTGCGTCATCACTTGGGTGTCTGGAGAACATATTTGTTAGTGTCAGCAGCTATGTGAAATAGTAGACGCATTGTCGGGGAATGATCCAATGCCACATTACCTGCTTATTGGCCGTAGAATCAGCAGCCACATCCAAGCTGATTCTATTAGATGAGATCTCACGTGAAATCGGCTGTTTGTGTCTGTGTCTCACAAGGGAGTGAGAATATCCACTCTCTGATCTCACTGACGTGTCGTCTCTCGAGTGTGAACATTATGAAACGTCGAGATATGCTGGCGGATAAATTAAGAACAGAGTCCACTTTCACAAAGTGATCTCAGCGCCTCGACAATCGTAAGTCTGTGGCAAAGTATGGGAGTTGCGATCGTCGTAGTGCTAAGATTGCTTTGTGCAAGTGGACCAAGGCTGTTAGACTTAAGTGAGTGAGTATGGTTTTACGCCGTTTTTAGCAAGCAATAGTCCAGCAATATCCCGGCGGGGGACACCAGAAATGGGTTTCACACATTGTACCCATCTCGGGAATCGAATCTGGGTCTTCGGCGTGACGAGCGAACGCGATAGCATTAAGAGTCAAAATGAATGTTGTTTTACACCACAGTAAGTATAACCGGCGTTTCAGCAGTCTGTATATAATCAAAGATATGGAACAACAAACAATGTTCACCACAGTGGTACGGTATCATGAAATGAGCAAGAGAAGACATTGTAGCCATCCGATACCCGTATTCACTTTAGGGGTGGGGTAGCCTAGTGGTTGAAGCGTTCACTAGTCACACAGAAGACAGGGTTCGATTCTCAACATGTGTTCCATATGCGAAGCCCATTTCTGGTGTCCCCCGCCGTGATATGTTGATTAAAGCGGCGTAAAACCACACTCATTCAGTCACTAATCGGTTCTAAAGACAAGTATAACGTATAATAAGTGAAACTCTTGGAAGCAATACTGATAGTGTTCCCTCGGTTATTTCCGCCGTATAGTTTCCATTCAAAATCACTGTGCTCTCGAGCAAGCGAAACGTCGAGTCATTTGAAGGGCGTCGCGTCTCGACGATACCAGTACGTATTACTGCGCCGTTAGGAGAGCAAAGGTCATATTCAACTGTTTACGACTGTGCTTGTTGCTGTGCCCCCATGGTGCCACTAGAGTTAATACTTCTTCCATCTAATCTTTTCTCCTGGCTAAATGCTGTATTTATGACTGTCAATCACGATATGTTGGGGAACTACATGCAGTAGTGCGTATGAAGTATCAACATTGTTGACTGGGTGTTTTAACATGGAGGCCATTTTAGTTCTGCGTCTCCGATTTGCACTCCCAAACTTTTACCCGAATAGATCATTAATACTATTATAAATAGATAACAAAATGATTTGACAATAAAAGAATGTCTTAGGTGTTTATGATATGAAGCTCAGAGCGACGTAGGCCTGTGATATGTACCCCTTTGGTGATGGTCGTGAACACTGCTCTTGTGCGCACAGACAATGAAACACGTTCCATTTTAATCGACAGTTAAAGACAAGGGTTAATCCAGTAAAATGAATCTGTTTGGTTTTGATCAGCTAATTTTAGAAGCATACCTTCTAAACTGAGCGATAGGTAGATTTGTTGCAAAGAATAAAGAGGAACATGTACTAATGACCTTGGTTTCGGGGATATTGAAAATAGTAAGAAGTAAAATATATTCATTTGGTATACGATGTGTGAAGCCTGTTCATTCTTAGTGTCGCCGTGACACGGTTCGAATATTGCTAGCCTGCAAATGCCCCAAGATAAGATTAAAAGAACCCTTTGGTTGCCCTGACTGCCAGGCAAAAGAAAGTAAACACTTTCAAAAATTGGATTTGACCAAAATATTACAAACGTTATCAAAACAGTGCTGGGCGGAAAACAGTCGCCGAAACACCGCAAACTTAATGTCCAAAACACAACTATGATACGCGAATCAAAAACATCACCATCGAATAACCAATTCTTGTTTGTTTCATTTTTAGCCAACATCAAACATAGGTGTACACTTTCTTTTCTCCGTCAGTTTTCTTACAGACTTAAAACGGATATATTGGTATCATTTTATTAAAACGTAATTATATCAAAATTTGGTAGAATTCCAAACATTTCATATTCTGTTTAAGAGAATCTGTACGCATATAATGAGGAACAGCAATAAGTATGCATTTTAGTCATTTACACACGGAGGGCATATATTCGCACACAATCATCGCATGGTCCGACTACCCAGCTCCAGGAAACATGGTATCACTGACGGAGATGCAGATGCCCTTCACCGTGGAACATACAGCCATCAGTGATTGGTCATTTATCAATGTCTAACGAGGCTCATGGTGCGCATCCTTCGACGTCGGTAGTTCGAGTGGAGAGCATCAAGAAAACCTTGGTAATGATTAACGAGGCTGTCCAGAGATGAAGAAGTCAGTTCCCGCACGTAATCATAGCTTGTGACAATACGCTGTTGGTTTGGGTAGTTCTTTAAAGGTTATGTAATGACGGAATGTTCTATGATTCTGTAAGAGGTTAGGACCAGGAAGTCATGACGATGGCATTTTCAGGTTGTATACTTCCCAGGGAGCTGAGATTGCAGCTGATTAGCGCTAGCGCACTCAGAGTTGATATGGATTTTAAAGAGAGAAAGAGAGAGAGAGAGGGAGGGGGAGAGAGAGAGGGAGGAGACAGGGGAGGTAGGGAGAGAGCGACAGAGAGAGGGATAGAGAAGAGACACAGAGAGGGAGGGGAAGAGAGAGAGAGAGAGAGAGGGAGACACATAGAGGTAGAAGACACAGAGAGGGAGGGGAAGAGAGAGAGAGAGGGAGACACATTGAGGGAGAAGACACTGAGAGGGAGGGGAAGAGAGAGAGAGAGAGAGAGAGAGAGAGAGAGAGAGAGAGAGAGAGGGAGACACATAGAGGGAGAAGACACAGAGAGGGAGGGAAGAGAGAGAGAGTTAGAGGGAGAAGGGAGAAACAGAGAGAGGGAGGGAAAGAGAGAAAGAAAGAGAGAAGGGTAGACACGGGGAGACGGAGGGAGAGAGAGACAGAGTGTGAGGGGAGAGAGAGAGTTAGAGAGAGAAGGGAGAAACAGAGAGAGGGAGACACATAGAGGGAGAAGACACAGAGAGGGAGGGAAGAGAGAGAGAGAGTTGGAGAGAGAAGGGAGAAACAGAGAGAGGGAGGGGAGACACGGGGAGACGGAGGGAGAGAGAGACAGAGTGTGATGGGAGAGAGAAAGGGACACACAGATTGAGGGAGGGGAGAGAGATAAAGAGAGAGGGACACACAGATTGAGGGTGGGGATAGGGAGGCAGAAAGAGAGGAAGGGAAGAGAGAGACAGAGAGAGGGAGGGGAAGAGAGAGAGAAAGGTAGACAGATATAGAGAGAGGGGAGACAGAGAAAGATATAGGGAGGGGATATAGGGAGACAGGGAGTGAGAGGGAGACACATAGAGGGAGAAGACACAGAGAGGGAGAGAGAGAGAGAGAGAGAGAGAGAGAGAGAGAGAGAGAGAGAGAGAGAGAGAGAGAGAGAGAGAGTTAGAGAGAGAAGGGAGAAACAGAGAGAGGGAGGGAAAAGAGAGAGAAAGAAAGAGAGGAGGGTAGACACGGGGAGACGGAGGGAGAGAGAGACAGAGTGTGAGGGGAGAGAGAAAGGGACACACAGATTGAGGGAGGGGAGAGAGATAAAGAGAGAGGGACACACAGATTGAGGGTGGGGATAGGGAGGCAGAAAGAGAGGAAGGGAAGAGAGAGACAGAGAGAGGGAGGGGAAGAGAGAGAGAAAGGTAGACAGATATAGAGAGAGGGGAGACAGAGAAAGATATAGGGAGGGGATATAGGGAGACAGGGAGAGGGAGGGGAGAGACAGAGAGAGGGGGAAGAGAGAGAAGGGTAGGCAGATGTAGAGGGGGGAGGGGAGACAGAGAGAGAGAGAGAGAGAGTGGGGTGTGTGTGTGCGTTAATGATGTAAACTATTCATTGATCATGTTGAAGATATAGAATACTGCCACTAGTACCTAGTCTTTTAATATATATCTGTAGCTGAATGGTTTTAGCAGATATATGTTCTAGGCGGATAGTAACGTCATGTTTAGGCAGTTCAATATATAAAATGTATGGCACTTTCTCAAATGTCCACTAGACTGAACCAGTTGTGAGGGAAATACATTCTGCTCTATGCCGCGGTAGTATCCAGTCTTTCATGTATGTGGCCATGTAATTATGTACATATACGAGAACATCTGTCGTTCTGGAGCATGTACCGTATGCTGCATTATGCCAATCAGGATCCTACTGCACCCACTGATCCCAGACTCTAGTATGGGATAGCCTACACCTTCAGGGCAGTAGGGTGGTGCAGTTGTTACAGCCTTGTCTAGTCACGCCAGAGTCCTGGGTTCGATCCTTTAATGTGTCAGCCTGTTACGATTGTCCCCCTGCCATGATATGACTGTAATATTGCTGAAAACGGGTAAATCTCACTAACTCAATCACTAACGAGCATGAAATACTCATATTCCCCGCCAAAATACCGCCATTTTCAAAGTCAAAGTCGTTGCTATGGAAACCCAAAAGTATCAAAAGGCACCATATCACCACTAGACCTAGCTATGTGCCAAGTTTGGTTAATATATCTCAAATGTCTTTTAGTTCTGTTCCGAAAACGAAACATGACGGACAGACGGACGGTCAGACAGCATACATTTCTATATCCCCCTTTCACTTCGTGGTGGGAGATAATAAGACATTAACTTACGAGGATAAACCGTTGAGGGTGGAGTGTTCGCGGCAGTCCTAGTTGTCCTAGCTGTGAATGAAACTTCAATCCAACAGCTGGATGACCGCCTCCGTGGTCTGGTGGTTGAGCGTCTGCGGAAGGTGCGTCATACCAAATACGTTAAATGATGGTACTTGTTGTTACCCCGCCGGGCGCTCGGCATTAAGCGGCTAAAGCAAGAACTGGTCGGCTTGGAGTCAGTATATTGTGTCTAAGTATGGTATTCATGTTACACTGCGGCGGGGTATCCAAATGGGCTAGCACTATAAAATCGGCATTGGTCCGGACTAGTAAAAGCAGCCACACACCACGGTATATAAATTCAATAACCTTGAACGCGACGTTAAACCCCATTTCACCTCACCTCACCTCACCTCACCTAACAGCTGGTGATTGTCCTGGTTACAATGAAGCAATATCGCAGTTCCACACACGGCACTCCATTCTAGATTCTGCATCTGGGCCTAGACTGAACACAGGAACATGTCCGCCTCATATCATCACTCCCCCGAGTTGACACCATGTCCACGTGAATGGCTCCTGGAAGTAAGCCCATTCAGTTGCAGATATTTGGTGACAGCGGTAGCCATGTTTGTCCATTTTCATCAGCATACATATAGAATACTTAGTCATGATAGAAAAATGCTGCCTGGTTGTGTACTTTGTTCAGATGCGGCATGTAAGCATGGAAAGTGTTAAAGAATGGAAAGTTACTTAATACATGCAAATTATTAGGAGTGTACTCTGCACCCTTCGTATGTGAACACCTTCTATACAGACATTATTCAGAAAGGGAGGTGTCCGGAATAACGAGGTGTCACTGTAGATCATATACGACCTACTTACAATTTCGGTTAGTGAGTGAATGTTGTGTAACGCGGAGGTCATCCATATCCCTGGAGTAGTACACCATGGCGGCTGCAAATGATCCAGCCTGGATCAGACAAATCATTAACTGAAAACATAGGCAACGATCTACGCCATCGGTGGACAATGGCACGCAGTGAACGAGGTCACGAACCCGGCCACGGGATCCAACATGTACGCTTGAACCTTATTCTTTGCCAGAATCTCCATTGGGAAAATGTCGATTTATCATCAAAATATGGTCTTGACTGAAACCTCTTTTAAGATAGGAGTAGCTTTGGATCACCTATGGTAGACATAAGCATAGTCGTGATATACATAGTATCACTATTGTCAGAGTCGTGATATACATAGTATCACTATTGTCATAGTCGGGATATACATAGTATTACTATTGTCATAGTCGTGATATACATACTATTACTATTGTCATAGTCGTGATATACATAGCATTACTATTGTCATAGTCGTGATATACATAGTATCACTATTGTCAGAGTCGTGATATACATACTATTACTATTGTCATAGTCGTGATATACATAGCATTACTATTGTCATAGTCGTGATATACATACTATTACTATTGTCAGAGTCGTGATATACATAGTATCACTATTGTCAGAGTCGTGATATACATAGTATCACTTTTGTCAGAGTCGTGATATACATACTATTACTATTGTCATAGTCGTGATATACATAGCATTACTATTGTCATAGTCGTGATATACATACTATTACTATTGTCAGAGTCGTGATATACATAGTATCACTATTGTCAGAGTCGTGATATACATAGTATCACTATTGTCAGAGTCGTGATATACATACTATTACTATTGTCATAGTCGTGATATACATACTATTACTATTGTCAGAGTCGTGATATACATAGTGTCACTTTTGTCAGAGTCGTGATATACATACTATTACTATTGTCAGAGTCGTGATATACATAGCATTGCTATTGTCAGAGTCGTGATATACATACTATTACTATTGTCATAGTCGTGATATACATAGTATCACTATTGTCAGAGTCGTGATATACATAGTATCACTATTGTCAGAGTCGTGATATACATACTATTACTATTGTCATAGTCGTGATATACATAGTATCACTATTGTCAGAGTCGTGATATACATAGTATCACTATTGTCAGAGTCGTGATATACATACTATTACTATTGTCAGAGTCGTGATATACATAGTATCACTATTGTCAAAGTCGTGATATACATACTATTACTATTGTCATAGTCGTGATATACATAGTATTACTTTTGCCAGAGTCGTGATATACATACTATTACTATTGTCAGAGTCGTGATATACATAGTATCACTATTGTCAAAGTCGTGATATACATACTATTACTATTGTCATAGTCGTGATATACATAGTATCACTATTGTCAGAGTCGTGATATACACAGTATCACTATTGTCAGAGTCGTGATATACATACTATTACTATTGTCATAGTCGCGATATACATAGTATTACTTTTGCCAGAGTCGTGATATACACAGTATTCAGGTACTAGCATAAATAAGAGTATAGGGATGAAAGGGATGCAAAGGGTCGTTCAGCCCGCCCTAGCTAAAATTGTCGAGGATTATTGAAGTACTCATTGATTTCGTGTTATTGGTCATTATTTTCATGTTAAGGTCTCGTCTCACCTAACCACTACAAAGAGGAACACTCAATTTTCCTCCATCTCCTCCATCAACTCCGTACAGCGGCCACCCACAGGTGAGGAGACAGCTGGAACACTACCATGGACGCACACCACGCTGAAATATCGCAGGAGAGGCAGCGGTGACCCTTACGTTCAGGGGGACATTCTATTACATACATACTGGTATCCCATTCTCCTATGTATTTAGGAAATAAACCACTCGTGGTCGATGTTTATCGAAAATAAACCACTGCGGTGTTTGATTGTAAACAGCGACCACGAGTCGTTTATTTCTTATATGAGATGTCAACATTATGTACAGCCTGTTTTAGGATGATGATAAAATGTACAAACTTTAAAAATATTTACTCGTATTTAAATAATGATGACTCCCTGAATAGAACCCAACCTCGGTAATGTCGGACAAGTCCGTTTTACAAACAGAAGGGTTACGTTTGGTATTTCCCGCATATTCTCACAATCTTCACGTCGATTACCTGTATCTTTTCACACTATTGTCATATCTCTCCCACTTTTGAATGCGATCGTTCGACCATTGCGTTTATCTGCGTTGCCCAGCTAACATCTATGGAGAACAACTCACCCCCTCTCAACAATAACGGCGTCCAAATTTACGACGTCATCAAGTTGCAAGGGCATGTTCGAATCTCCAGAAATGACGTCATGATAGAACAATGTTTTATCGGGAAATTTTCCACGCCTCGCTCTTCATTGTTCTTTGCGAGTTATCGCGTAGCTATTTTATATTTCAGGATAAAACGAGGACTCATGTCCAGTATTGAGCATAATTTGAACAGTTTACCAGGCAAAGGGGGAAGCACAAAGCTTCAGAAGTTGGACTACCCTCAGATCTCTTTGATCTCAAATGAGTAGATCATATCGTATTCATGTATATGTATGTTGTAGCCCAGTGGTGCAATTTGTTTGTTTGTTGTTGTTAATGCCGCCGAGGCAATATTCCAGCTATATGGCGGCGGTCTGTAAATTTTCGAGTCTGGGCCAGACAATCCAGTAATTGACATCATGAGCAACGATCCACGCAATTGCGATACGATGACATATATATACATCAAAGAAGTCAGTAAGCCTGACCACCCGATCCCGTTAGTCGCCCCTCACGACAAGCATAGTGGCCTCTTACGGCAAGCATGGGTTGCTGAAGACCTGTTCTCTACCCGGGTCTTCACGGGGAGACAAGCCTGGGTTGCTGAAGACCTGTTCTCTACCCGGGTCTTCACGGGGAGACAAGCCTGGGTTGCTGAAGACCTGTTCTCTACCCGGGTCTTCATGGGGAGACAAGCATGGGTTGCTGAAGACCTGTTCTCTACCCGGGTCTTCATGGGGAGACAAGCCTGGGTTGCTGAAGACCTGTTCTCTACCCGGGTCTTCAATGGTGCGAGCGTTCGGTCATCACGCTGGGGAACTGGATTCATGGCTACATGAAGTTTGGAGCGGCGTCAAATCTACTCACTCACTCACTCACTCACCCGTATTCAAGTGAGAGAAGTTAAAGAACACCCGATACTTTCATATTACTCTAGATAATCTGTCATGCGGCGGTGAGGTGGCCTAGTGGTTAAAGTGTTCACTCGTCACGCTGAAGGCCCGGGTTCAATTGAGTACACAGGTACATTGTGTAAGATACATTTTTTTTATTCCGCCGTAAGAATGCCGAAGTATTGCCAAAAGCGACGTAAAACTATACCCACTCACTAATCTGCAGTGACATGACAGATTAACTGTATAATATGAAAGAATCAGGTGTTCTTTAACTTCTTTTGAGTAGTATATATTCTTATTCTTCTTAAAGAAGATTCGCGATTATAATATTAAAACTGTTGAAATAAATATAGTGTATGTGTTAATTTCATACCGTCAGTAATGTGTTCAGAACAAGTTTGTCCCCTCCAAATATCCCCACAAACATTCCACGACCCAGCCACGCCCACTATCACCCATATATAACCAATGCGCATATTAGCTTGTACAATGCATGTTCATCAGCTGATAGAGAGCACAATAAATAGTCGATGGAACAGTATAACGGAACTATAGAGTCGATCAGGCAAGCGAAACCGATACCTGCTGATAGCACCATGTGGCAGTCAGCTGGTAGTCAGTCGCACGTGAAATAACGAAGACACGTGTCACCATGTGTCGGAACATGCATATTCTACTCTGGCATCGAATAATTCATTAATTTCTTTCGATTAGATATGTAGGCCAGATAACGTACGATCCAGATAACAAGAGAAATGATAGTGATTTTCAGGTTGGTTTACTATCTAATAATTCTCCGGCGTTGGGGTTTATAATTTACTTGAACCGAGTCGATGGAAGTCCAAGACTTTCATCATAAGCTCAGTAGCATTTATCAATAATGCTGTGTTAACTGTAATATAATTGTGTCTGTGCGGCTGTGTGTCGTCTGGTATGACGAGGTCCCATGGCTACAGCTGACGTAGACCTCTCTTAGTCTCCGTGTCCCTTCTCCGGGTCAAGTGTAATGCTCTGTGTCTGGTTGGCTTCAAGGGAGCTCCATAACTACACAACAACATAATTTATTACAGCATGTATACGGTTATTTGTTTTGTGCAATTGCCAAGAGTCGAGATGAAACCATTCAGTATAATGTATTTGCAGTATGGCGAAACAGCCGTCGTTGTAACGACGTGGCAGAGTTCAGAGCTGTCAACGTGCCTCACACTTAGTTCCTGAATACAGTTTTTGCTTTAATACACCCATGATTAAAGAAGGTGTCAAACACACCAATACAGTCGTTGGGAGACGTTTGCATGAATGAATGAGTGACTGAATATGGTTTTACGCCGCTTTTAGCAATATTACAGCAATATCACGGCGGGGGACACCAGATATGGGCTTCACACATAGTATCCATGTCGGGAATCGAACCCGGGTCTTCGGTGTGACGAGCGAACGCTTTAACCACAAGGCTACCCGACGGCCCCATGAATGAATGAAGTTTTACGCCGCAATATTCCAGCTACGAAAGCATGTTGTAAGTCACGACAGTAGCAAACAAAACCAGTGACTGGACAATAAGTAACTATCGGGATCACGCTTGTCAAATGAAGCAGCCTGAATAGGTTTTGATAAACGGTTCCACGAATCTGGTACCTTTTGCGTAAACATCTGACACCATTTGCAAACACATATATTGAGTATACAGGTAGCGTTAGAGGTTTACTTTAAGGTAGAGTGCGTCCGGGTTCTAGTACCTAGAGCATCTGTCCCGAGAGCGTAAGGTCGGTGGTTCGATCCCCTGGCCTCTCCATACCATATACATTAAATGATGGTACTTGTTGTTGCCCTGCCTGGCGCTCGACATTAATTATAAGGGGCTAAAACCAGGACTGTCGGCTCGGAGTCAGTATACTGGGTTTGAATGGGGTAGTCATGTTACACTGCGGCATAGTATCTCAGTGGGCGAGCATTAGAAAATCGGCATTATTACGGAATGGTACAAGCACTCCACATTTCAAACGACCCAGTACCAATGAAGATCCGGGTAAGAATGGGTCTTCACTAACCAATGCTTGTCGTAAGAGGCGACTTACAGGATCGGGTGGTCAAGCTCGGTGTCTTGGATGATGCATGTCATCGTATCTCAAATGCGTAGATCTTTGCTTATGATGTCAATCACTGAATTTTTTGGTCCAGACCCGATTATTTACCGAGCGCCGTCATATAGATGGAATATTGTTGAGTGCGACGTTAAACACCAAACAAACATGCAAACACACATCAAACGACCCGGGTCAGAATACACTTCCAGTAGCCAGCTTCGAAGATGATCTACGACCAGAAAGACCTTCAACCGCCACAACTAAGGGAAATGTTGATGAAATACATGATGTGATTGTGGATACTCGACGACACCACACGTCACACAGCCAGTACAGCAGGCATCGCTCTCGAGGAAGTTGAGAACATTCTGAGGAATAGACTTTGCATGACAGCACGCCGGGTTCCAAGTCTTCTGACGTCTGATCAGAAACACGCCAGAATTTACGTCGTCTTGAAGCAGATCCAGTTACCTTTTTTTTTAGCGATTTGTACCCATGGATGACTCCTGGTTCACGTACCCTATCACCCAGAGACTAAACAGTGGAAACATCTAACGTATCCTTCTCTGAAGATGAAGGCAAAGTCTGGCAGGGTGATGGCTTGTGTTTTCTGGGATTCTAAATGAATCCTACTGTTGAACTACATCTCGAAAGGTCAGATGGCCAATGGCCAATAATACCCTTATCTGCTTAGAAAACTGCGTGAGAATATCAAGGCTGAACGTTGTGGAAAACTCACAAAAGATGTTGTTCCATCACAACCAACACCAACAAGCCAGACCATCATGGTTTTCAAACCTACCTTGTACATAGCACCACTTGATATATATTTAACGCTTACAATCAGCAGTCAATACTACAAATATTTAATGAACTAACTTCATATTCCAAGGTCGAGGTATAGCTGCAAGATTGCGGAGTAAAGTAACATTCAATCATTTATTCGCTCCCAAGGGCTTGAACCCCTGAATGCGGGTTAGAATAGGTTTTCAGCAACTCTTCGTAAGAGGCGACTAGCGGGATCTGATTGTCGGGGCTCGGTGTCATGGTTAATGTATGTCATTGTATCCAAATTCCGTGGATCGATGCTCATGATGTCAATCACTGGATTGTCTGGTCGACTCGTTTATTTACAGACCGCCGTCATAAAGCTGTTATATTGCTGAGAGCGGCGTTGAACAACAAACAAACAAACAAATCAGCAACGCAAACATTAATTGTGCAACACAAGACACACTCTGCATGTTGATACATGTACACATTCCAATACAACAGTGTGTTGACTGAGTGAGTTAATGAAACTTTAACGTTCGATCAGAAATAGTTCAGCCGAACGGCGACATTACCCTAGCTAAATATGAAGGCACTGTCGCTCAAAACAAAGTCTCAGTTTCTCTCTCCATTATTTCCTGACGCATTACCTTTATATTCCGATAATGTACCGTTACTCTGCTTCTATATTACATAACTAGGCTATACACACAGTATATACAATAGCAGTCATGGTTGAATGTGTACCATGTATGAGCGCTCCAGACTGACCCTGAACATAACGCAACAGAAGCGTGTACGACAAACATGTCATTTAATTGCAACAAACATGCAATCTAATGACATTATATAATCACGTGAATTGACTGTAAGCAGTTCAAGCAACTGTTCCGTGATATCGTTTACGTTTTAGCGGGTCCGTGTTCTAAACAAACGCGATATATTTAATTATTATGCCACTCGCTAAACAGGGATCCAACCACAGCTAGCTCTTCTGTCAGTTGTGAACTTGGCGGCTATAAATAGACCACCACGTGGTGGGTCTTGATAGGCAGCGCATCGCGAGGGCCGGGCAAGTCACTACAAGACTGTTGTGGAAAGTACGTCAACAGTAGGTCTTCATTGTGTTGGCACCAAAGGGAGGCAAGCGCTGTCACCGAAGCATAGAATAGTTAGATAGTGTTCAATGGTGTGTGTTCAACTGTAGCGGTGTTGTGGCGTGCGCGTTCGACGTGCTTCCTGTTTGAAACTCAGAGAACGGCATTGTCAGTGACGGGAGGCCGTTTGTTATCGATCGAGATTAATCATGAGAATTGGCGATACATAGAGGATAAGCTAACATCAAAAAGGCGACTTGGGCGCCGGGTCGTCGTTGTGATGCGTTGTAGTTTAACAGCACACTCAACATGAAAGGACAAGGATATTTTGACGGACTTGTATGTGTGTTTCTGTTAATTGTGCCAGTGATTGGTGATGGGTTTATCTATGAGGATAATACCAGTGAGGACTTGGGACATGTTAGAAATTCAAACGGAACAATATTATGGGGTTCCCTACCGAAAGGTAAGTGTTTTTCAAATTTGTTTATGTTTTTGGCAGTATCTGCATTTGGAGCCAATGTCAAAGAGAATTGGTTAGTTTAATAGCACTGGTGTCTCGACTTGATCACTTTTAAATTGCTCCAAGACAGACGTGACAAATTGGGTAGAATGGGAATTAACAAGTAGTTGGTCCTTGTCTATTAAAGCAATACAGGCAAGATATTTCCTGAGTACGAGCGTCGAGTACCACGCAACACTCATTTATCAGAAGCCGCTACTGCCGTGGTGACAGTCGTAAATTATCCATCCCATTCTCTTGTAGAATTCAGTATGGGATATAAATGTTTTATAAATGCGTATTTCGCTTACCGCACGAACCTGGCATCGACCATGGAGGCTTGGTCGCCGGTTGTGTTTACCCAAGAACGATATTGCCACTATTGTCAGCTTAGAGCATCCACACCAATCTTTGGGTAGCCTTTATGGCATCAACCTAACACTGGCTTAATGGACAACGGCTGATAATATCTTTACTATGACAATAGCTGGACAATTGTTGCGTTCAGGAGATGTTGCCAGGTCGTTCTTACAGATAGAAGAATTTATGATTCGTGCTTATTTGCAAGTCGTGTTTATGATATCTAGCGGAAGAATGAATGGCTTTTATCATTGTTGGCGACTCATGGACAGATACTGGGCGCCTCTTCGCAAACATTTTAGCCTTGAGCGATATCATTCTTTCAATTCTATTCATTAATGTTTTTTGTCCATTGAATCTCATCACCAACACTTACTGTTTGTGTGAACCGATTCTGTCTACATCGGTCAAGAATCAAATACATACAACAAATCTATCGCGATCTAACGTCAAGTGTTGCTCTATATTAACAAGTAATGCCAATGTTTCGTAGCTGTTCCCAATTGTTCAATGTACATAGTAGTTATATTGATGGTATTGTAAAACACAGGTCTAGTAAATATGTCACTTGGCGCTGTGTCGTAAATATGGCAATGCAGAGCCGTGGATTCAGTAACCAAAGACACAATACCAGTTTAATATACACTGAAGTATTGATTATTTCAATATGTCGGGTTGTACGGCGATACGAACGAAATACAAGGCAATTGAAATGCGTGTGATGTACATCAGAGTCGAGGATGCTTGTTCCACAAGACGTGTGTTCCGACTGAAGGTCGGCGTTTTACTATGTGCCTTATTGAAATCCCTCTTCAACCGTAGAAATTAAATTACCACACTACGAGTAGTTCGCAGAAAGGTGTGGGTTAATTAATGACGAGTTGCAGCATTGAACATCTGTTTGGTGTGCCGCGAATCTTGCTAGGGACGTGTAGCTTTGGGAACTGTTCAGGCTTTAAGTCCCTATTCATACTCTGTTAGACACGCAATCGCTTTTCGACCCAGTGTAGTATTACGCTTTCTGAATGGCCCCTACACTATCACTGTATAGATAACATGGGATCTGTAAGCAGGGTAACGATTATTTCCACAGCTAAGGTGATTTATGTTCATGGCACTTATTTCAGCTAATCTTGGCTCAAAGAATTATTTTTTTGGTATTATTGAATACCAATGCCCATGTTTATTAAGTATGTGAGCATTTGTTACACTGGTTCTTTTCACACAAAAATCCATTATTACGTTCATTGGTATATAACTTTGATTACGATTTTGATAAAGTTCAATCAGTTCCTGTTGTCATTGTTTTAAGCTACTTTTCCAACATTGGAGGCCAGAGGATATTGAGGCTAGTATTACTCCGCCATACCTATACATTGAATAGAATAATTACAACAATCAATATCAATTGGTTGATCAATACACGATTGTATTGATAAATGATTAGGAACTAAATGCATTACACAATCTGTTCACAAATGACTTCCACTTGGAAAAGGCTATCTATCAAACCCTTCTCAATAGGATTAGTCTCTATCTTTCTATCCACCCTGGTCCTTTATCAATTCATTAGTTCCTTGTTGTCCATCCCTCTTACCTTCTCCCCCAATCTCCAGTTGCAGGGTTCAAGTTCCAGTTTTACACTGATACTGATCCTTTATTGCCTAGTTTCACACTGATTATTATCCTTGGTTGCCTAGTTTCACACTGATTATGATCCCTTGATGCCTAGTTTCACACTGATTATGATCCCTTGATGCCTAGTTTTACAATGATACTGATCCTTTATTGCCTAGTTTCACACTGATACTGATCCTTGATTGCCTAGTTTTACACTGATACTGATCCTTGATGCCTAGTTTTACACTGATACTGATCCTTGATGCCTAGTTTCACACTGATACTGATCCTTTTTTGCCTAGTTTTGAACTGATACTGATCCTTTATTGCCTAGTTTCACACTGATACTGATCCTTGATTGCCTAGTTTCACACTGATACTGATCCTTGATGCCTAGTTTCACACTGATACTGATCCTTGATGCCTAGTTTCACACTGATACTGATCCTTGATGCCTAGTTTCACACTGATACTGATCCTTGATGCCTAGTTTCACACTGATTATGATCCCTTGATGCCTAGATTTACACTGATACTGATCCTTTATCGCATAGTTTCTCACTGATACTGATCCTTGATTGTCTAGTTTTGAACTGATACTGATCCTTTATTGCCTAGTTTCACACTGATACTGATCCTTTTTTGCCTAGTTTTGAACTGATACTGATCCTTTATTGCCTAGTTTCACACTGATACTGATCCTTTATTGACTAGTTTTACACTGATACTGATCCTTGATGGCCTAGTTTTACACTGATTATGATCCCTTGATGCCTAGTTTTACACTGATACTGACCCTTGATTGCCTAGTTTCACACTGATTTTTGTCTTTGGTTGCCCAGTTTCACACTGATTATTGTCTTCGGTTGCCCTGTTTCACACTGATTTTGATCCTTGGTTACCCAGTTTCACACTGATTTTGATCCTTGGTTGCCCAGTTTCACACTGATAATAATCCTTGGTTGCCCAGTTTCACACTGATAATAATCCTTGGTTGTCTAGTTTCACACTGATAATAATCCTTGGTTATCTAGTTTCAAATTGATTATCGCCCTTGGTTGCCTAGTTTCACAGCAATTATGATCTTTGGTTGTCAAGTTTCACACTGATTATGATCCTAGGTTGCCTAGTTTCACACTGATTATGACCCTTGGTTTATGACTGGTCCACTTGGGCCTCTTCCCACACAAAGCTGATACCAAGAGACTACTGTACAAACTTCACAGAGTTAAACTGAACTGACTCTCCTCGGTGGCTTCCTGGGGTAGCCTAGTGATTAAGGCGTTGGCTCATCATGCCAAAGACCTGGGTTCCATTCCAAATCTGGCCACAATGGGTTAAACCCATTTTGTGCATTCCCTGCCAATATTTTACTTGTATATTATTGAAGTGGTGCCAACCATCTTTCACTTTCTGTCAGCCTTATTCAGTGCTGACATGTTTTGCTTTTATATGCCACCATTTACTCTTGTTGACTGAAACAGGGTGACATATTTTAATGATATTTTCATCTCAATGATAGGGGGCACGGGTGGCCCAGTCGTCTAAGGCGCCGCGATTCGCTGTGCAGAGTTGCGTCCCTTGGGCACGCCAGAAACCTATGATTGTGGGTTCAAATCCCGGTTCGCCCCGATTATGTTTCTAGGTTTGTCAGCACCATACCCGTGCTCGTGGGTTTCACCGAAGTGATAAACGTCTGAGACTTGCATCACTTCGGGCTTTCCTCCCACATTAAGCTGACACGCCGCGATATAACTGGAATTCTGTTAAAAGCGGCGTTAAACCCAACTCACTCACTCACTCACTCATCTCAATGATAACTCCTAGCAGAGGCCGCTGATGGGAGGCCTCGGAGCCTGATGCTTGGTGTAAGTGGCTCAAGACTGTCACTTGGCTGAACGCATGTCGTGGTCCCCAATGGCAGCTGGAGTTGTCTCTCATCAATCACTGGTTTAGTCAGTCCAGACCCACTCCCCTGGATATATGTGGGTGGCCCAGGAGGAACAAAACCATTTTTATTAACAACATCACATTATTTTCCAGAACTTTAGCGTGTCATGTTTTGTACTTCTATGGAACCAAAGAACTGACTCTTTTACCAGCATTTTCAAGGAAGAGATTTTCTTCAAGCACATATCGACTCCCCCTTCCACTCCCCAAGATTATCCAATTCACAATTCAATAAATCAGCTAGAAACGAATTGATGCACTCACTATTGTTTATTGTGAAAGATACTTCTGATGTAAATATTGACCTGATGCTAGTTGGAAATGCAATTTTACCTAATCGTGTGAACAAAAGCATTTTTAGGAATGTACATACATATATAAAGAAAACAAAAAGGTTTGAGTGAGCAGTGTGAATGTACATACGTTTCTCTATCTCTTTCTTCTCCTTTCTGTCATTTGATTTATTAACTGTAAATAAGCATACATGTAAATCTATGGGAGAGGGCGTTCTAAGTTGTGATAACTTGTGCCCAGTCCTTTTCATGAGAATAAAATATGTTTAAACTAACTAAATTCACAGTCCTCACAGTGATCCTGGGAACTTAGGTCTCATATACCTGAAGTACCACGGGAAGGTGTTAAAGCCAACTCAGTCGTCCACTTCGATGCCCAATATATGAAAAAACTGGCATACAGGACATGTGCTTTGCAGATCTTCTAAACTCCTCTGTACAAACCGGATCTTCGATAAGAAATAAATTCTTCATTTCTTTCACACATCTGTCGACAGTCACACCTCCAATCAATAAATCTGCTGATGTTGTTGTCTCATGCTTTTACAACCACTACTTCACACAGGGTTACGTTGGAGTCGACACAGTTCAATATGTGCAAACTATGCAACAATATTTGCTGAAAACTTGTTGGTTAGCGATGGCAAACAGAATGAAGATGTTTAGTTAACGTCACTATTTACTTTAATGTTCAGATGATAATAGATAAGAATTTTTTCTCAGTCTCTGAGACTTTGATGTTGTTGTGCGAAAAGTATTACGGTAATTTATTGATGATTGTTTCATAATGAATAAGAAAATGCCTTCTCAGCCAATATTGATAATCAAGAATATTTGTTTTAACTGATTACTGTGATAATCTGTGTTAAAAATGTTCGAGTTTTTTTCAAGCTCAAACTTTCTAGTAGTTAGTTAGTACATGGCCCATTTTGGATGTTCCCTGTCGTGATATTGCTGGAATATTGCTAAAGGCGGCATAAAACCAAATTCACTGACTCACCATTCAGTGCTCAGTAACTAGTAATATGAAATTTGCATAACACACCTTTGATTTTATAGTTAATGGTATTACTTACTATTAGAAATGGTGGGTTGAAATAAATTAAAATCAATGTGATTTTTAATATTTTAATTTTTTGGAAAATTATTTTTGAGGTTGAACAGTATAGTGTTAGAAATTAATTTGGTCGTGGTGTCCTTGATGTCCTCTGCTATAACCAAGGGCCCCTCCATCCCTGTTTGTTAACATTAGGGTTGTGACAATGGTTCTTTCAAGTTATTCTTAATTTTGACACATGTTACAGAGAAGATTTTCTTCTCCTGATGAGGTGTTTGCCCTTGGCAAGTCAATGTATGAATCAATTGTATTATTAAAAACTATCAGCAATGCTTTGGTTGCATTTTATACTTGTGTCATTTAGTTTATTTCTATTCATTAAAACTAGAGCTAAGGAGAATAAATAAAATTTCATGAATAATCTTAACAACTGGAAATTGACAAACTTTATGTGGAACTGTAGACAATCACTGGCTACCAATACAAAGCACTCATTTCCGTACATTGATGTCGCCAACTTGACATGCATTAAACTTGCTAATGTTAAAGCAAGTCATCATAAAGCTGCCATACATCAAGACCAACACGCCTAGCCAACTGAAGTGACAATGCAGAGAGTGAGTGAGTATGGTTTTACGCCGCTTTTAGCAATATTCCAGCAATATCACGGCGGGGGACACCAGAAATGGGCTTCACACATTGTACCCATGTCGGGAATCGAACCCGGGTCTTCGGCGTGACGAGCGAACGCTTTAACCCCTAGGCTACCCGACCGCCCCGACAGTGCAGAGAAGTGTTTCAATATGCAGAGCAGTTTTTGAGTATTTTTGGGTATTCAGTTATAGAGGTTATTTAGTTCAAGACATACAGTTTGGGGGCATTTTAAAGAAGGGGAGGAGGGGGTAGGGGGCTTGAGTGAGTGAGTGAGTGAGTGATTGAATGAGTGTCCTCCTTCTCTAACTTTAACTAACTATTTCAGTAATTAGACACTGGGTGTTCCTATCATTAATAATACCAGATAAGTATGGCTGGTAGAGTCTATGAAATGAAGACTCGATGCATCTGAAGAAAATGGAAGCATGACATTGAGGCATGTGAGTCAACATGAAAGCATACATGCAATGTGTTTCTGAAGACAGTATTGATTAGGGTTGAGAAACGCAAGTTTAAGTTGTATTGCAATGTTACAATACACAGCATGCATCTGTATACACTGACTGTATTTTGTGAAGGTTACAGAACAGTCTTCCCTTTATGTTTTTTGTGTACTGGGGTGGTCGGGTAGCCTTGTGGTTAAAGCATTCTCTCGTCAAGCTGAAGACCCGGGTTCAATTCCCCGCATGGGTACGATGTGTGAAGCCCATTTCTGGTGTCCACTGCCTTGATATTTCTAAAAGTGGTGTAGAACTATACTCACTCTTTGTATTCTACATTCGGCAGGAGGTTATTGGAATAGCCTCATGTTACTGCAGTTGCTCCTAACAGTGTTTTCATTCAATAGTGATGCATGGGAGTCAGAGTCCTGGAACAGCCATATTGGTCAGATTGTGTATTGATCAAACTAAAGGCTTTAATATACTTACTCAAAGAAGTTAAAGAACCCAATTCTTTCATATTACTACAGTTAATCTGTCATGCCAGATCAAAGAACATTTATGCAGGTTATT
This sequence comes from Haliotis cracherodii, assembly GCF_022045235.1. Classification (NCBI taxonomy): domain Eukaryota; kingdom Metazoa; phylum Mollusca; class Gastropoda; order Lepetellida; family Haliotidae; genus Haliotis; species Haliotis cracherodii. Next base: position 57,294,342 of record NW_027266343.1, on the reverse strand, counting down.
GACTTCACACTCAGAAGGCTCGTTCTAATTTAGTTGAAAACAGCAATCATAGAAATGAAAGAAAATATGAAAAAGATTGCCTCTTGGCATTATGACCTTGAATGTCATTAACTCAAGAAGAAGAATTGGCCAGCCGTTGAAAAAAGTAAATGTGAGGAAAATACTGTCAGCAAGTGTCTGAAACTCATCAGAGTAAACTGAGAGCACATTTAAAAAACTGTAGTCCATTGGAAAAACTGTAGGCCCAGTGGAAAAACTGTAGGCCCAGAGGAAAAACTGTAGGATAGTGGAAAAAACTGTAGGCCCAGTGGAAAAACTGTAGGCCCAGTGGAAAAACTGTAGGCCCAGAGGAAAAACTGTAGGCCCAGTGGAAAAACTGTAGGCCCAGTGGAAAAACTGTAGGCCCAGTGGAAAACCTGTAGGCCAGTGGAAAAACTGTAGGCCCAGTGGAAAAACTGTAGGCCCAGTGGAAAAAACTGTAGGCTCAGTGGAAAAAACTGTAGGCCAGTGGAAAAACTGTAGGCCAGTGGAAAAACTGTAGGCCCAGTGGAAAAACTGTAGGTCAGTGGAAAAAACTGTAGGCTCAGTGGAAAAACTGTAGGCCCAGTGGAAAAACTGTAGGTCAGTGGAAAAACTGTAGGCCAGGGAAAAACTGTAGGCCCAGTGGAAAAACTGTAGGCCAGTGGAAAAACTGTAGGCCAGGGAAAAACTGTAGGCCAGGGAAAAACTGTAGGCCCAGTGGAAAAACTGTAGGCCAGTGGAAAAACTGTAGGCCAGTGGAAAAACTGTAGGCCCAAACATTTTAACTGAAGCAGGGAGACATACTCTTACAATATAAATAATAAAATACAACACCAGAAGCTTTTACTGCTATCACACCAAGTTCCCAGAGACTGGTGATAGATGATGCCTACATTTATCAGATAATTATCAGCCTTGTGACTACACGTCATACACCATGTGAAAGGTCTAATCCTACTGTTCATAACATGAAAGTTCTGTTTATCTCATAACTTAAATATTGCTTTATCAATAATTACTTAAACAAACTGGAGGCCAAAAGGGCCTGCTGAAATTTAAAACTACCAACCCGAAAACAAATCTGTCGGATCCATCCCCCACCCGTACTCCAACCCCCCACTCAGAGAGGATTTTGATATTTTGGACCCCTCCCTTTTAAATTTGCTTGATCCGCCCTTGTAGCAGAGGATATATATCAGTGTGAGCATCAGGCAGTGTACACAGAGGCACAATTACTTCAGATGGAGACTTATGGTGCCAATTACTCCGATTTGAAAGTTCTTAACCATGGGGCAGATGTCATCTCAAATTAGACAGAGTCATGTCATATTGTAGGCGTCACAGCATATATATCGTAATTGGTCAAATCAGTTATGGATGTCCACCCTGGCTCTGACTAGCATGCAGCTGACATCGGCACCAAGGGAGATAACTAGGTTAATTGTTTTCCTGCTGAGTCGTCACGACCTGACAATGACAACATGATCAGCTCCTGTTTGGTGGGTTGAGGATCCCTCAACCAGAGTGTGAAGATCCATATGCTGCAATGGGGCCAAGAGGTAATTGATCACAGGACCCAAATCAGCATAACTAACTTTCTTTTATGGCATCTCTGAAGGGGGCTTGTCATTTGCCAAGCTACACTGGAACTGGCCTGGTATCTAAAGAGAATAATTGAGAACCCTTAGCTCTTAATCTGCTATGGCTTCCGAAAAATCTAGCATTGTATGAAGAGAGTGACAGAGAGAATTAGAGTGTGTGCTGTCGTGGGAGGCTATCAACTGCATGTCATCGCTAATTTAAATCAGAAACGACTCACTGGTGCACTGCTAATATCAAACTCAGTGATACTGGGTGAGGCTTTGTTTGTGTGGGTAACTTTTAATTGTTTCATTTATGAGGTACACAACCTTTCAGAATCAATACATTTTGATTTTGTTTGTTTGTTAAATTCACACTAACATTGGACTAGTTGGGATTAGTACAAGCAGCCACTCATACACTGCTTTTGTTTGTTTGTTGTTTAACGCCGCAGTCAGCAATATTCCCACTATTTGACAGCATTCTGAAAATAATCGAGTCTGGACCAGACAGTCCACTGATTGACATGAGCATCGATCCACACAACTGACATACGATGACATGCATCAACCACGCCTGACCACCCAATCCCGTTAGTCGCCCCTTATGACAAGAGTAATCACCTTTTATGGCAAGCATGGGTTGCTGAAGACCTCTTCTACACTGGATCTTCACCGGTCACGAAGGATCATAATCAGTGTGAAACTTGACAACCAAGGATCATAATGAGTGTGAAACTTGACAACCAAGGATCATAATCAGTGTGAATCTTGACAACCAAGGATTATAATCAGTGTGAAACTTGACAACCAAGGATCATAATCAGTGTGAAACTTGACAACCAAGGATCATAATCAGTGTGAAACTTGACAACCAAGGATCATAATCAGTGTGAAACTTGACAACCAAGGATCATTATCAATGTGAGCAATGACAAGCATGGGTTGCTGAAGACCAATGATATTTCCACAATTAATATTTATTCATAAGTCCTCCAAACACTGCCATCACATTCTGTTTCCTGTTTCACTCATCCATGAACCCCGGGGCACCAAACACTGCTCTAAGTAGCTGGTCACCTTCATGTGCAGGTATTAAGGGTCACTGGCTTCAAAATATCTTTTTATTTGAAATAGCATGTGATGTCTTGTTATAGAACAATGGCTAGTGCTCTCGGTGTATAATGCTACACATGGCCTTAGGGTGAGTGCTTCACGCTGACATTCAATTTCCTCGTGTGGTAATTTACCATGCTGTAAAGTTAAAAAAACCATGCAAGCCGCTATAAGGGGAAGAAATTGTAATTGCGATATGCCAAAAAAACACTCTCAGGTATAAGATGTTTATTTGTTATTGAGTATTTCTGCATATTCTGCTGATTACTCATCTTGGGCTGGTTACGGATCTTTTGACAAAAACTGTAATAGGATAACAAGCTCATGTGAAAATCAATTCTTGTGATACAAAAACTATGTGTCAATGATGAAGGCCTCGAACAACGAGCTTCACACGGACACAACCTTCTGATTGAAATAAAACATTGATCTAAATGACAGTTTCAGGATGTGACAAGAGCTGATATCTAAATTGTTTCGGACAACTTTGTTAAATCAGGCATGTAAGTTTGAATTTTTTAAGACTTTATTTGACATTGAATATCTGAATTGCAGCGTCATTTTGAAAGAAAATGACATGTTAATAATGATTGATTTTTGTCAGATCTTCTGATTCATCGTGAGGTTTGTTCAATCATTATATGAAAATGTTACACAAAAACATAATTATGTCATAAATTAGAGACCCTGTAACTGTGATGTCAAGTTTGTGAAGCATATTGAATGGTACTTTTCTTAAGGTGGCAATGAAGACTATACGTCTTGCTTCGAATACCTGGGATAACAGTTTTGTGAGGGTACATCTTCATCGTCATCCAACTAGACGTGAAATGATACATTGGTGCACCGGTGCATCATGAGTTTTTATGAGATACGATACACCATGCATTTTCTTCTGTATCGATTGATACAAGACGATACCTGCTAACATATATTATTGCTTACATAATGACCCCCCGGCTTTTTTGTCAGTCACAAATCGCAAAATGTGTTGTAATTACTAAAAACAGCCACAATGAACATGTGTCTACAGGAAGCTTGTCCTTTTGAACAACTTGTTCTGAGATATTTATAGTCAAGATATTTTCACACGATTTGATGAAAATATGTACATCGCAATACATATTGTATTGTGAGCTTTGTATCGTGATATGTATTGTAAAGTGACTTTGCTGTATCATTTCCCCTCTACATCCAACACATCATCTACACTGGCACCTGACTCTTGGTCATCTTCAGATACAGGTTTCTGTTGGTCATTACTGTGGGGATGTTAGACTAAAATCTAGTCTCTGAACATATCGTACACAAAAAAACAGCTGTTAAATTATCTTTAAAAAAATAATACAAATTTTCAGATACTGCAGTAATCTAGACTTGCCAAACATTATAGACTTTGCATGGGCTGTATTTGATCTATTTGTATCAGGGTCTGCAAGACAGACTATGTGTATGTGATCAAGGAAACTAACTTTTTCAATGGTAGTTTAGAGTATAACTCCTTCCCTCTTTCTTCTCCAGATGTTATGATTATGCCTAACATCCCACAACATTAGGTAGTTCCTAATTTAACACAACACAGGATAGTTGTTGTTTATGTTAGATAACTTGTTTATCTCATTAAGAGACCTGCCAAAGGAGATATTTTCATGAGTGGCTCAGGTGAGATCCCCAAGTTGACCAGAAAAGACAAATGTTCTATTATTATGTTTTTTCTAACACTTATGATACCACATGTACTCTAAAACCATAGTGTCAGTGACACAGGCTGAAAGTAAAACGTTATTTTACACTCCAGTGGATAAACTATTTTATTTTCCCAGATAAATACTTAAGCATTCATTGCATGCAGACATTATCATCCCCGTTCAAATGGCCTATGCTCCTGAAAAACTACCCATGCAGTAGGGCTGGAACGGATAACTCGGGTACCCGCGTGGGGTGGGTACTGAGTAGGATCCGGGTACCCACAGGACTACCTGGACTCATGGTAAGTCACGTGATATATTGTTTAATGACAACAGTTATCTAAAACTCTATGGGTACACTACAAGTTCTTTCTGACTATGCATCCATTCCTTCTGATTTTTCATATGGTTGAATAAAGATATAACTTAATTCAGCTTCAGTGTATGAATGACCAGATCGTTTAATACATGTATCTAAATACGTTTTTCCTGGACTATGCTAAAAATGTTCCCAATCGGACATTTTGAGACATCTCCTGAGACCTACAGTGGGTACCCGGGTAGGGTCGGGTAATAGGGGGTGGGTACCCAGGTAGTAAATTTGGACTCATCCCAGCCCTACCATGCAGTATGCAACTAGTAGAGCCAATAAGCTATTGCCGTTCATCAGTCATACAAATCTTTCATTGGTGGAAGTTGAGGGATGTCCAGAATTAGGGTCATCATCAAGGCTTGTTCTCGTAGCCTAAAACATAGCTGCCCCATTTTGCTAGAATATTGCCGAGTGCAGCGTTAAACAAGCAAACAAACAAACAAACAAACAAACTTTCCCTCCACATTAGGATGACACACCGTTCTACGGAGGTATTCTTTAGCAAGTCTTTAACACTAACTTCCTCACTTATTGGAATAGCTGTAATTGAAGGCAGTGAAGTGTTTCTTTCCACTGTAAAACCAAACCAACCAATTGAGTACACGGCTTCAATATGTACATATAGTAATATACAGTGATCATTGTTCTGTTATTACCATTTCCTGATAGGCTGAGAATCTCAATGTATGATAAAGGACCTCCTTTTGAGCCCTGACCACAGTGTTTGACTGCTGAAAATTTCAATGTATGATAAAGGACCTCCATTTGAGCCCTGACTGCGAGAATTTCAATGTATGATAAAGGACCTCCATTTGAGCCCTGACCACAATATCTGACTGCTGTGAATCTCAAAGGACCTCCTTTTGAGCCCTGACCACAGTGTCTGACTGCTGTAAATTTCAATGTATGATAAAGGACCTCCATTTGAGCCCTGACTGCGAGAATTTCAATGTATGATAAAGGACCTCCATTTGAGCCCTGACCACAATATCTGACTGCTGTGAATCTCAAAGGACCTCCTTTTGAGCCCTGACCACAGTGTCTGCCTGCTGAAAATTTCAATGTATGATAAAGGACCTCCATTTGAGCCCTGACTGCGAGAATTTCAATGTATGATAAAGGACCTCCATTTGAGCCCTGACCACAGTGTCTGACTGCTGTGAATCTCAAAGGACCTCCTTTTGATCCCTGAACACAGTGTCTGACTGCTGAGAATCTTGATGTATGATAAAGGACCTCCTTTTGAGCCCTGACCACAGTGTCTGACTGCTGAGAATCTTGATGTATGATTCAGGACCATCTTTTGAGCCCTGACCACAGTGTCTGACTGCTGAGAATCTTGATGTATGATTCAGGACCATCTTTTGAGCCCTGACTGCTGAGAATCTCGATGTATGATTCAGGACCATCTTTTGAGCCCTGACCACAGTGTCTGACTGCTGAGAATCTTGATGTATGATTCAGGACCTCCTTTTGAGCCCTGACCACAGTGTCTGACTGCTGAGAATCTTGATGTATGATTCAGGACCATCTTTTGAGCCCTGACTGCTGAGAATCTCGATGTATGATTCAGGACCATCTTTTGAGCCCTGACCACAGTGTCTGACTGCTGAGAATCACGATGTAGCATACAAAGGAGTGGACAGACGTGTTAATTTTTCTTACTCCTCTGCATTTTAGATCACAGGCCTGATCCTCCTGGTCTGCAATATTGATGGACATCATTAACTGTCAACACATTTCCTAATTCATGCTATCATCTTTTGACACTGAACAAAGCCTGTGTCATTTGATGTTGGGCGTCTCCTCTTGCAGCTAAATTAAAAATCTTGTTGTTGTGACCTTTCTTGAAAGTAACCAATACATTCAGCTCCAGTTCAGTTACCCCCCTTGCATTTGGATCTGGTAACAGTAGGCCAATATATTACTGGACCAGAAGGGTGAAATTGCTCAGGCTGTTTTTAGTTCATTAAGGTTTAACATTGGGGAATTTACTTATTATTTAATTATTATTGGCAGCATGGTGGACGTACCCTCAAAGGTGTGATCAGGATCTGGGGAGAGGAGAAATCAAGAGAACATGATTAAAATATGATATTAAAACCCGACTTTTGGGAACCATATGGCGCTCTGGATTAGAACAGGTCGCCAGCTTCCAATTGCTGATGGCAAGAGGCAATTCAGTTCAAGCCTTGACATGATATAAAAAGAAAAAACTTTAAGTATGAATTCAATGATCTGGCTGTGTGTCATTCAGGTTGATTGTTGATCCAGATACTAATTTAATATCTATTACAGCATTGAAAACAATGAAAGATGCAGACATTTTTAAAATTTGCAAGACAGCTACCGTACTGTCAGGAGTATAGGCCCAGGGACATTCTGTAAATCTTGAAATTAACGCGAGTGTGAATTCAATGTGAAAAATGCGATTAGTCTTTGTTCGCATTAATGAAACTTCGCATTTATGTCTCCAAAATGGCTATGAACAATGAGACAGCGTAACTGCACACTTTGGATAGCAGAAATACCAACTTGAATATATACACAAACACGGTTTATTCAGCTGCAGTTGTTACCAGTACACAAAAATGTAATTTAGAGAATAGGATTTACACAATAGCCATCCGGTGAGTTATCACTGCTGGGGTCAAGAGTTCTACCCACTCGTGTCAAACTGGGCATCAATGACCACTACAATCAGCGAACTGTTGTTGGTTAATCATTTTATTCCCATTGAACTCCTATAATGCCAGCCAACAGAATAAATATATAAACTGTGTGTTGTTTTTAAGAAAACACTGTTTATTGTTATAACGGAAGTGCTTTACTCAGTGCTAATAAGCGATGATATTTGTTGTCTGATTGGATTAAGGTAAGGATATGTATCATTCCAATGGGATGGGGGGAGTCTCATTGATTTTTAGTCACATTTTTGGCTAGGGGACAGCAGTTGTATCAATTTGGAGACATTAATTTGAAGATTTACAGTATCTGATCCACTCGTCAGAAGTTGGTTGGATATTACTTTCAATTTCATCAACAAGAACTAACAATATGTCAGTATTTTCAAGTCTTTGAAAGGCATTAGAAGTGATAATCATGGATGTCAAGTTGACATCCATAAATTCTCTTCCTTATCAATAATTTCTTTTATATGTTTACACTATGGCTGTTGCACAAATTACTGTATCAAATATTAAAATCAAAGAAAATTGTGAAAACATCATCTTTTTCATTGTCAAAACAGAGATAGTTCCATGTCCATGATCAAATGGCTGTATTAGCTAATTGCAAATATTTACCTGTGGCGGTTGTTGGATGTGATGAAGGAAGTCTTCTGTTCTGTAAAGAGAAGGTAGAAACAGATCGTGTAACACATGTCTCACACATTGTCAACACCATGAAACATGTCTTTGTGTCAGGTAAAGTTTTCCATTGTGTTATGTCATCTTACCTTTTTCATTGTTAAAATAGTGAAAGTGGTATTGTTTGTATCGTGATCACACACAGAATTATGTGACACCATATTGATTCTTAAAGAAACTTCTAAAATCACCCACAGTTTTGCTTTTTAGAAATTTTAATTATGAATAAACAAGGGATAAGCACACAAAGGTAACACTTATTGGTTTATTGAAAGTAAACCTTACCTGGATGACTTGTCCAGGCTATGAGACTGATAAATATCGATGGTGTTGATGTTTCTTATGTAACCTGGGGCGTTGTACTATTTTACAATGATTTTCTTTTGAAATATAGCAAACAATTACCGATAACAAGCAACTAAGGAGCTGCTACTTGATGACAACTGTTATTAGTTGGCTTGACAGCTTTCTTGTCTGGTTTGGGAGAGCTGCAGAAATTTGGTTGGGGGTGTGTGTGGATGGGGAGGGGGGTGGAAGGGTGGTTTGGTGGGGTGTGGGGTGGTACATCCATCTTTAAACAGACAGTAAAACCAGGAAGTTAGGTGGAACTATGGATTTGTCTAGGATTCTATATTAACTGTCATCAGCAGAAAAATTGTGAAACACATATTATTTTGTTCAAAATTGGGATTTTTGAAAGTTCTTATTTTCCTAAATTATTAGGTACTTTACATTCTTCTATCTTTATTGCTTTTGTTATCAGTGAAATAAAAAGCCCTTACATTAGATATTAACATGAATTGGGAATATTTACTGACATTTGCTGCAAATTCGGGGCCCAATATTGGCCTCTTAGGAGGTCTAGATAATCTCCTGGGAACATATAAGCTTATGACACTATTGAGCAGATTTGGCAGGAATATAAAAAAATTATATCTTTAGTTTTATGTCTGAAATTTAGGGTTGGCAAATATGTAACCAAATATCTTTTTAAAATAAAACGCCTCTGAAAGAAAGATGCTACTGGTATACCAGCAAGTCTTGTAAACTCTTTCAAAGAATGTAAATTAATGATTGCACTAATACAATTATCAGAACATCACTGGTAATATTTCAGTAATAACTGAGTCAATAAGACTTGACAAGTCACTCGAAGAACATAAAGGTTAATATTTCAATAATAGCTAAGTGAACTTGACGGTTCACCCAAATGGATAAAGATTGATTGAGTTTCAGCGATTTTGCTAATTCCCTTGCAAGGACAAAAGGTTAGTGGAGAAGAATTCCTAACTACTGCAGAACAACAGTTAAATGTACCATCTCCTCAGACTGCCTGGGTCTGAGATTGTGTACCAGAATACCAGCCTTAATGGCTTGACTAACAAGTATAATTTGGCCTTAATGCCTTGAATTAGCAGTTGTCATTTGGCCGTAGTGCCTTGAGTTAACAGCTGTCATTTGGCCTTGATGCCTAGAGTTAACAGTTATCATTTGGCCTTAATGCCTTGAGTTAACAATTGCCATTTAGCGTTGATGCCTTGAGTTAACAGCTGTCATTTGGCCTTAATGCCTTGAGTTAACAGCTGTCATTTGGCCTTAGTGCCTTGAGTTAACAGTTGTCATTTGGCCTTAGTGCCTTGAGTTAACAGTTGTCATTTGGCCTTAATGCCTTGAGTTAACAGTTGTCATTTGGCCTTAATGCCTTGAGTTAACAGCTGCCATTTAGCCTTGATGCCTTGAGTTAACAGCTGCCATTTAGCCTTGATGCCTTGAGTTAACAGTTGTCATTTGGCCTTAATTTGAGTTAACAGCTGTCATTTGGCCTTGATGCCTTGAGTTAACAGTTGTCATTTGGCCTTAATGCCTTGAGTTAACAGTTGTCATTTGGCTGTAGTGCCTTGAGTTAACAGCTGTCATTTGGCCTTGATGCCTAGAGTTAACAGTTATCATTTGGCCTTAATGCCTTGAGTTAACAGTTGCCATTTAGCGTTGATGCCTTGAGTTAACAGCTGTCATTTGGCCTTACTGCCTTGAGTTAACAGCTGTCATTTGGCCTTAGTGCCTTGAGTTAACAGCTGTCATTTGGCCTTAGTGCCTTGAGTTAACAGTTGTCATTTGGCCTTAATGCCTTGAGTTAACAGTTGTCATTTGGCCTTAATGCCTTGAGTTAACAGCTGCCATTTGGCCTTGATGCCTTGAGCTTACAGCTGCCATTTAGCCTTGATGCCTTGAGTTAACAGTTGTCATTTGGCCTTAATTTGAGTTAACAGTTGTCATTTGGCCTTGATGCCTTGAGTTAACAGTTGTCATTTGGCCTTAATGCCTTGAGTTAACAGTTGTCATTTGGCTGTAGTGCCTCGAGTTAACAGCTGTCATTTGGCCTTGATGCCTAGAGTTAACAGTTATCATTTGGCCTTAATGCCTTGAGTTAACAATTGTCATTTAGCGTTGATGCCTTGAGTTAACAGCTGCCATCTGGCCTTAATGCCTTGAGTTAACAGTTGTCATTTGGTCTTAATGCCTTGAGTTAACAGTTGTCATTTGGCCTTAATGCCTTGAGTTAACAGTTGTCATTTGGCCTTAATGCCTTGAGTTAACAGCTGCCATTTGGCCTTGATGCCTTGAGTTAACAGCTGCCATTTAGCCTTGATGCCTTGAGTTAACAGTTGTCATTTGGCCTTAATTTGAGTTAACAACTGTCATTTGGCCTTGATGCCTTGAGTTAACAGTTGTCATTTGGCCTTAATGCCTTGAGCTAACAGTGGTCATTTGGCCTTAATGCCTTGAGCTAACAGTTTGAGTTTTTGTTATTGGCTTTGGTGAGTATTCTTGATGGTTTGTTCTAGATGAAAAAATAAGAATCAAGGTCACAAGTGAAATGATCAGTCATCCAGGTTACCAGAAGCTCATTAAAGAATTCTTTTGCATGCATTGTTCGAAGACATCAGAAAATAGCATGAATAATTAAGCCTACTGCAAATGAGAAGCACAGTATTCAATATAAGGACACTATAACCTACGGGAAATTTAACACATGCAACATTCATAATTATTTAAATAATGAGTTCCTAAAAGTAGCCTGTACATGGACCAATGTTAAATCAGAAGATAAACATTCTGTGTTTTCAATATGAACTTTAACCTGGAGATTTAATCACTGTTGATTGAACTGGGAACTGAACTCGAAGCGTGAACTTCTGGTTTCATCACTATTTAATACTGATTCTTAAACACATGCTCATGATAATGTCGGAATCGTACAATCGTTTCCGCCTTTAGAGGAGATTTCTTATGAACATGGAGAGGCTTTTGTCACTTTTCTTTTATTCAAATGTTATGTTTAGCATGCTTAAATCTACAAATAACCTAGCTCTGCACAGCATGTTTAAATAAAACGTGAACTCTTTGGTGCTAGCAAATATACTGAGTGAAGCGGCATGGGTTGAGTCCAGTGTTTTGAGTGGGTTGTTGATCTGAATTACGGAATCGCTGACAACAACAATATATTGTGCTACATATGCTCTAGCAGTTTGTTTTCACTGTAATACGTAACTCGAACATATGACAGGCACTGAAAGCATCTAGCAATTTCATAAACTAACATGAAGTTGGCACACCGAAAGAAAATTCAGCAAGCCTTGCAAGGTTTTGTTCTATACCACACGTTACTATTACAACGTCATATCGCTCATGAATTGTGACACAAAAGATATGATGTCACAGTCATATATACAACAAAAAATTCTCTGTTGTCCTCAAAACTTAAAATACTTTGTGTTTGGAGATTTCTATTGTGTTTTCTGCAGATCTGGGTTAGAAAAGGTATTCTTGCTTGCTGTAAGAGGGGACTAACAGGATCAGGTGGTCAAACTTGCTGACTTGGTTAATGCATGTCATCTTATCCCAATTGTATAGATTGATGCTCCTGATGTCAATCACTGGATTGTCTGGTCGATACTCGATTATATACAGGCCACTGTCATATAGCTGGAATATTTCTGAGTGTGGCATTAAACAACAAGCAAACCAACAAATTCATCTAGTAGTGCTAGGAACTCTGTCACTACATGACAGGAGTGGAGCAACCATAATTACTTATGAAAGAAGATAGAGACAGAAGTAAAATGATTAAAACATTCTAAATATATCTGATGTTTGCAACAGTCTGGGGAATTTATTGGGTTTTTTTACGTAGAAATATTCCGGAGTGAAAATATGAACTTTGTTCATTAGTTCCGGAAATTGAAGTATCAAGATTGTTATTATTGTCATTGTAATTAAGGAAAAATATTTTCATGGAACCAGAGACCACAATCATTATATGGTCTCTGATGGAACTAATGAAAAACACAAATTGATGGACACAAAGGAAATGGATTGTTATGAAAATATTAGAAAAAGTTTTATAAAATGGAATAATGTAATAACGCAAATAATAAAAAATATTAGCTATGAACGTCTGGGTAATATAAACAACAGGAGCCTGCTTCAGAGGAGAATGATGACAATATGGAGTAATTCTCTAGAATAGTGATCGATCTTTAAGTTTGTGACATACAACATTGATTAGGGCTCCACCCTGTTACCCAGGTACCCTCCACCCTGTTACCCGACCCACCCTGGAGACCTGTTGTAGATATTTAGAGATAGGTACAAACTGTCTGATTTGGAAACGTTTGACAGTAGCCCTGGCAAAATGTATTTAGATATACGTGTAAAACGATCTGGTCATGCAAACACTGAAGTTTACTGCATGAAGTTTTATCTTTATTCAAACATATAAAAGTCAGAAGGAATGGGGTGCATTGTCAGAAAGAAATGGGAACATTAGTGACTTATATTGTGCCCATAGAGTTTTAGATTGTTTTTGCTATTAAACAATATATCATGTGACTAACCACGGGTCCGGGTAGTCATGTAGGTACCCGGGTCCTACTCAGGACCCACCTGACCCGAGTACCCGAGTTACCCGTCCCAGTCCTAGCAGTGATGTACAAAGAGATGGGTTACAAGAAACAAACGTTGTTGAATAAACGGAATGTCAGAAAAAAAATATCAAAATCATCACATATATTCTGAAAATGTTCCTGAAACATCTTAATAATTTCAAGACGGCAAATTGTTAGTTTTGAAGGTTTATTTCATATTTGGAGATGCAAGACACAGAATTATTATCAATAAGGTATTTCTTAGTGACATGGCTTGTGGAACGTATCCACATGTTTGTGAGACATTAATATTTCATCCCCACATTGAGTAGAGGAGGATTTCTACAACACTCTTTCACAAAACCGAAATAGAAGTGATAGTTTTCAACAGAAATGACAAATTGGTATTTCATATTCCTTAAAATTTTTATTGGCGTTATTGCTTTCGTGAAATGAATTGCAAATGCTTTTCAACCTGGCCTCCCGTGGTGGACATTATGAGACAGGGAAATACTATCAGTCTTTCCTGATGTGGCGGTACAGGCCGACATTTTCACTAATTTCCACCACAGGTCCCAAGGGACCACAAAGCACACATAATTTGCCTTGCTGTCAGAGCTAAGTGTTGGAAGTGGGGAGGCTAAATTTAGAATCCCAACAGATTTCAAATTTGCACACGAAGATGAACTTTGACCCTTCCAATTGCATGATGGATAATTTTAAGAGAAAGCTGTTTGGTTGACTTTTGCTATGGAGAGGAAAGAACAGTCTTGTCAATAGTGTTACGTGGCAGTGTAATTTGTTGTTAAACAGTGATTGTGATTGTGCTGCATTGCTTTTGTTGAAATTCAGTGAAAGTTTGTTGTATTGTGATGTCAAACGTTATAGAAAAATGTGGAATTTCTGTGATGTTCTAGTGACACTGGACTGGTCAAGCACTATGTGGAAAGTGCTGGAAACTGGTGAGATTATATTAGTGGAGCGGGCGCATCCCTATCTCATCTTACATTTCATCTTACATATCATCTGACATTACATCAAGACCAGCTTTTGTATGAAGATAACATATCACCTCAGATTCCCAGCCTAGGTCTATCTCAGAAACCTGAGCTCTGTTGCAGATTGGTGAATATTATTATCAGTGAACTTTTTGATATCACCACAGCCATCATATTTTGTATATCTACTGCCATTGAATATTGTACTACCACTCTATTTTAACACCACCCACACTACCATTGTAATTGCTGTGCAGTAATTTGAATTGATTTGTAAAGTCTAGTTAATTTTGTAATGCAATTGTTGATTGTACCATTGTTCATTGTTTGTTGGTTTCATAATAAATTCTTTTCCGTACAGATTTCTAGACTAACAAAGTGCTTCATTTTGGAAATCGACACAAAACAATAGTGATTGTTATGTAGATTTCACTTGTGGAACAATCATTTCTCTGGCCACTGTAAATGTGTATAGTCGTAATGGTTGAATTGAAACTATTATTAATAGAAATAATTCAAGTTAATCCAGTGTTCCATCCATGTTATGTAATATGTCTTTTGAAGACTATTATCATTTAATTTAATACTACTGTCATGCTTTTAATGAATGTAATTATAGCTTTTTGTACTCCTATAATATGAACCAATGTCATTATTACAAATATTTGGCATGTTTTATTGAAAATTGACTTGACTTTGCATGCATTTGTGATGGTGCCATTGGTGGAGCAGGATACGCTCACCTTTCCGCAAACACCAGGTATCATTACTATTTGATAATGATTCATAAACACATGCTCATGATATAGTCGGAACAGAATAAACTCTGCTTTTAGCAGATTTTTCTTATGAATGTGGAAAAGATTTTGTCGCTTTTATTGTATATGATCGTCTCAATCGAAAGTGTATCCGAACATGAATACATATTGTAACAGTAGATAAATTATTGCATACAATAAAAAAAAAACATTAAAATATTTTTTCACCAATCCCATAATCCATTTCCAAATGATGTAGAAGACAATTTTTTCTTATATCAACAGCAGAGTATGGCAAAGAACATTAAAAATATTGATATGCAATAAATATCCCACACAAGGTAGCTTCACTCCAACTGTACTCCTACATCTGATCACATAAAAGAACACTAAAGTCAATGTCTTGTGGTCTGTGTAGCACTTATGATGCATGGCAGGCTTCCTATAGACAAGCAATATCCATTTTGGCAGAAATCAGCAATATACGAGAAAGCGCTTTCTATAGAATCTGCTTGGTTGTTGAATCCTAATGATAGATAAATCTCCTACATATTGAATACAGGAAGTGTTGGGATTGGCTCGCTGATATGGTCAACAGGCTGATGTGTGTGCTTGATAAAAGACTAATCTATTCTCACTGGAAGAGATTTGTTAGCAATTGTTAGTGCAGACATATGAGGCATGCACCAGTTGTCTGTGGGGGGTGGGGTGGGGGCTGTGGGGGTGGGGTGTTAGGGGGTGGGGGTAGTGGGGGTGGGATGTAGTGTGTGGTGTGGGGACGGTTGACGTGGTTGGGATGGTGGCAAAATGGTTTAAGTATTTATTTGTTATGCTGATACTGTTTGTATCTAGTGCTGTAATGTCAAGAAATGTGTGAAAACACAGCATTTAACCTCCCTCTTGTGATCACTCCTCTGCTGACAAGACCGTCTTTATTGTGAACATACACAGACATTTGTCACCAACAAGACATTAGACAGTAGCTACTGATGCCAGGTGTTATCACAATACCAGATGTGACACATCAATGACAATAATGATATCTGATGCCTTTCCTTTTTTCACTTGCACCATATGTCCCTTTGATTTTTCAGTTAGATAATTGAATTGCCTTTGCATGTGTTTGTGGTGCCACCAGTGGTTTAGGATGCTCTCACCTTTTCAGAAACACCTAATATCATCACTGTTTTATAGAGATTCATAAACACATGCTCATGATATAGTCGGAATAGTACAATCGACTTTGCTTTTAGCAGATATTTCTTATGAATATTGAAAGGATTGGGTTGCTTTTGTTTACCTGTCACTGAGGGAAGGTGTTGATATTGGGAGTTTTGTTGATGGCTGCTGTATTCTGTGTAATGTGATGTTTGAATGCCAGATTTGCCCTGGTATGTTTTCAGGTTTTTCCTTATTTAGTTCATGGATTTCACCAAAGTGGGGAATGTCTAAGACCAGCATCTGTTTGAGCACTCACTCACTCACTCACTCACTCACTCTCACTCTCACTCTCACTCACTCACTCACTCACTCACTCACTCACTCTCACACTCACTCACTCACTCACTCACTCACTCACTCTTACACTCACTCACTCACTCACTCACTCACTCTCACACTCACTCACTCACTCACTCACTCACTCACTGAATGTCGTACTTCAAGAAGGGTAATAAATAAACATGACTGACACAGCCACTCCCCAGTGAATTTACATTAGCAACCATGACCAACTGATTATCAATAAAATGTTACGTATTAGTCAGCAACAGTTATAACCACCCTCAAGCAGAACAATTGTTTTGTAGTGTTTATGAAAATATAAACATCCTGAAGAATAACAATATTCATCAATAGAACAGAAGTACAGAAGAAATATTTATTTATGCTTAGACCTCATTAATCCAAACTCCATTGTATCGATAAATCAATAAGGGTCAAGCATGGCTTCAGCTATTGGAGTGAATTTTGTGAATCAGTATTCAGTAAGTTTGTTGGATAGGCACCCCCAGATGGTCAGAGTGTTGTTATACGTTTACTTTTAGTACATTAAATCACCTATAAAGTTTATGAATATCTGAAGATTTGGTTCTGATAGAGTCCTTCTTTGTGCTATATGTATGTATGAAGATTTGGTCCTGTTAGAATCCTTCTTTGTGCTATATGTAGGTGTAAAGATTTGGTCCTGTTAGAATCCTTCTTTATGATATGGATACGTATGAAAATTTGGTCCTGATAGAATCATTCTTAACGCTATATGTACGTATGAAGATTTGGTCCTGACAGGATCCTTCTTTGTGCTATATGTACATATGAAGATTTGGTCCTGATGGAATCCTTCTTAACACTATATATACGTATGAAGATTATGTAAGCTTTATATGTTCCTCCAGGTAGAATCTCCTCAGCACTATATACCTATGGTCAAATATGCATGTATCAATGTTTGAATATATCGACGTATACTTGGTGACGTTCATAATTTCCAGCCAATGAGATTGCACCAAACGTGTACTTTCTACAAGTTGTTTATACCAGTAGATATACAGTAAACAACGTTTATAATGAACATGCTTATAACGAACTGACAGATATAATGAACCGTAAATTTGGTACCGTCCATTCGCTGTTTATATGCTGTATTTGCATATAACGAACTACGGTTATAAATTACTGGTTCCTGTCAGTTTGTTATAACCAAGTTTACTAGACATAAATATTCCAATATGTAGTGTTGACATTTCGTTAGTCCAGAATAAGAGATACCAACTGGAAAATGGTCAGAATGAGTCAGTGAACCCCAAGGACATTATCCATTCATGTCGTATGTTTATATGTAGTAAACTCTTTTCTGACAAGATACAAAAGGGACTGAAATGACAATGATATATCGTCCGAGTTATTGCTTGTTGTGGTGGGGTCAATGCACAGGGAGGTCTCATTACGGCAGCACATATACAGGAATATTTCCATGGCCTCTGGTGTATTTGTAAAGCATCCCTTATTTATGATATTGAATGGAAATCAATATGGATGTCCATTTTGGTTGTGTATCTGACCAACTCTATAGAAACACTCAGTATGGATATTTGTAGGAGATACAATATCTTGGGATCATGGGTAATATTAATTAGGACTGTGTGGGTTTAAACTGGTGAATAAAGTGGCACAGAATCGGTTTTGTTCGATGAGGGTTGGCACAAGTGGCCCATTACTATGAGGCAGTGCAATTCACTGTGCAGAGTTGTCTCCCTTATGCTGCTGATCATGATTGAGTTCTAATCCCAGAGTCACAATGGTAGTGATCGTTGATCTGTCAGCACTAATCCCATGCTGTTTCACGAGGGGAAAATGTTAAGTACCTGTAAGATTTGACCTTTCCTCTAACATTGAGTTGACATGTTGTGATATAACTGAAATCCATTTTTGGTTGGTGTTAAACTCAACTCACTCACTAACTGAAGAATATTGGAAGTGGATCAAAGGCATTCATTGGCTAATCAAACTTTTTTTGTTGGAATTTATCTTTCTATAGACCTAAATATTTAGGGCCATGCCCAATAGCGGACTACTTTCATAGGCTATTGTGTATTATTGCATTGAAGTATTTTTTGTATTGCTGTTTAGTGTTTTGTGTTTATGATTAACAAGCAGTCTGTGAAGTTATTATTGTTGACTTACCGGTAATTATTGGAATAGATAAATTATTTTGCAGCTATGGTGGTATAAATGTGAAAATTGGTTGCACACTTTACTTAAATCTGCTATGTGGATTTATATGGTGAAGCAGATTTTTTCAAAGTGCCCTGCTGTGTTTTTTATATTTATATCTCCATAAATGCAAAGTCAGTTCTAAATAGCATCTGGCTGTATGTAAGCTGTGTGGGTGCATGGTTTGCAGAGTTGCATCCCTTGGGCTCACCTGAAACCTTGCCTCAGGAAGATGAAATATCTCATGATTATGAAATTTGTGTTACCGTATTCGACGTAATGAGCACCCCTCTCTAATAAGCGCCCACAGGAATATTTGCTGATATATTGGTTAGTGAAAAACCCAATTAGCATCCCTTCCGATCGATCAATGAACACAAGACTTATTTATTCGTGTATAATCAGTGTGTCATATGCATCCTTAATTATGGGAAATTAAATTCTGGAAAATATATCTGTCGTATATAAACATTTCAGGCTGGCGGCATAAACCCCGAAATTTACAATCTTTCAACTCTGTTGTTTTTCACCAAAATAATATTCTAACAGGAGACCAATATTTCTAATTTTGAGAGTGCCCTGGGTGCTTATTATGCCGAATATGGTATTTACATACCCCAGCCGTCTCTGTTATGCATCACGTATAGATCACATGCACTGACTGTATGTAAAGACTACCTGGCACTTGTTTCCATACTAATTCCAGGTGCATCATCTGGGAATCACAATATCAGATATTGATAGCACCAGATATGGAAAATAAGAATAATATCCCAATCCTGTTAGTCGCCTCTTACGACAAGCATGGGTTGCTGAAGAGCTATTCTACACTAAATAATAGTTCCTTACATAAACGATAAGAACAAATTGTCACTATTGTTGATTATGAGGATAGGATTTTATGGCAAGCATTGGTTGCTGAAGACCATATTTGAATAGAAGGAAAGATCGGGATGTAAAACCTTGGTGAGATTACATCAGCAAACTAATTAGATGAAGGGTATCTGCCCGGAGGCTGCATATTGAGTCGGAGGATACGGATCATGTTTGTATGTCAGAAGACTTGAGTGAGTGAGTGAGTGAGTGAGTGAGTATGGTTTTATGCCGCTTTTAGCAATATTCCAGCAATATCACGGCGGGGACACCAGAAATGGGCTTCGCACATTGTACCCATGTCGGGAATCAAACCCGGGTCTTCGGCGTGACGAGCGAACGCTTTAACCACCAGGCTACCCGACCGCTCAAGAAGACTTGAAGATGTAAGGGGATAAATCCCAGCAGCACCATCATAGCTGTATATTACATAATCTTGATTCTATCCAAATGTTTTTGTTTGTTGTTTGTTTGTTGTTTAACGCCACCCTCAGCAATATTCCAGCAATATGCAAGGTCTGTAAATAATCGAGTCTGAACCAGACAATCCAGTGATTGACATCATGAGCATCGATCCATGCAACTGGGATATGATGACATGCATTAACCCAGTCAGCAAGCTTGACCACCTGATCATGTTAGTCCCCCCTTACGGCAAACATGGGCTGCTGAAGACGTATTCTACCCTGGATCTTTCACAGGTTCTATCCAAATGTATAATATCCTGCTTCATTACTACATGAAATCACAATAGTGTCATGTGTCATGACACTGTATGGCATGCCAAGACAGAACTGCCTGCCATGAGTTGAATGTGCAGAGTTCTGTCCCTTCTTCAAACAAGGTTTATTGGTTTGATTCCTGGATTCCCTCTAATCGTGATTCTTGGTCTTCAGTAAAAAAACACAACTTGATACTTTTGAGTTTTGGACCCACGTTAAGCTTTATTCATGACATTATTGTGCTGAACACAGCTCATACCACAACTCACTCACTCATTCTCCGACTTTGTTATAAACTGAATTGACAATACCATTTGTAGCAGAGCGATCAGCATTCATGAGGCACTGAGATGAAAATATAAATAGATTCTTTATTCATTTAATGATTCTGTGCAAGGAAAGGGAAAGTACCAATGTTATTGATATTAACGACTTGTTTGGGAGAATGTTCGCCAATGAAACCGACGCCATTGTCAAGCTGCTATAGACTCTAAATCCATAACTCAGCCTGTTTTTTCCATGCTTTAGTGAATGCCTCATGACAAAAGTCCACAAACTGATGAAATATTAACATGTTGATGGACATGGCGGGGAAAACAATTTCAGTTGGAAACAATCCCAGAAATGTCTGCTTTATGTCTCCTCGTACGCCTCAGGGTCAGTTTGATGGCTGTTGGGAGATTATGTGTTTGTAGTCAGAGAAATAAATCCAATTTTCATATAAAATTATTTATTTCCCATGAGGCCTGCCCTGAGTCTCTGCAAGGACCTGCACTAATGAAGATGGGGTTTTGCCAATCCTATTGCTTTATTTGCTGCACTGTGTTAGGAAGACTTGTTGAAAACTTGACCTTCATAAACTGATGTACAGACTGCCTTACAACAACTCCACTTGAAATAATACAAAAATGGCTTGCAGGATTTGTAATAATATATGTAAGCTTGTGAATATTATAGAAATAATTTCCGGACTACAATATTATGAATAAAATTTTGGTAAAGCTCACGTATAATGTTGTGTAAATGTTTCCAGCAGAAATGTTTTCTTGTTGATTTGTTGTAAGGAAAGTATGATTCATATGATAAGATGGAATAGGTAGTGTTTTGCATGCTGCTACACCAGTGTCCTAGAAATAAATACACTTTTAGTGCAATAGAGACCAAAGAGTCCGAGGTTTGAACTGAAGCTTCATTAGTGTGCTGTATGTCAAAACATCAAAGACGTCCATTACAATAGCCATTCCTGGTGTACTTGTGGGTTATGCCCTATGCAAGATGGATGGTACCAAACATTATGGGTGTTTCGGGCAGAGCAGCAGTGTACTGTAAATAATTAAAGCTCACTGAAAGTAGTCCCCGGGGAGGGGCCATTCAGAGCATTACCTTGAGCCGATATTCATCATTGACAAGAATACAGAGTATTGCTTAATTATGCATAATTACATCCTGGCGCCGTGGTCAGGTGATGGGTAAAATACATGTTAGGACATCGTGTAAATATAAATATGGCAATAAAATGGAAACAGGAAAGTATTGACGTCATTGCCATAAATCCCCACGTCTGGGCCCAGGGGAGGTAATAAATTCCAACTTCATGAGGAGCCCAAATGTTAAAACACCATAAAGCATGGGGCTAGCTCCAGGGGGAGATAACTGTGTATTAACTGTCTGGAACCCTAGCCCAATATTTAACATAATTACCCCTGTTGCCTTGCATCATGGACATGATATACCGTAGGTAGATTTCCGAGCTTGTACTTTCTCCATAGTATTGATAAGAGTAACTTAAGTCCTAGTTCTTACCAAATGTTTTTCAAAGAATGTTCAATGCATTAGACCCAAAGAGATCAATATAAATGTTAGATAATCTATCATCTAAGTTACAACTAAAACAAATTGATTGTTATTATTTCAGACATAGGATAGGGATTGCAATTGTAACAAAACCAGATTTAAGAGATTGAAATTGTAAGAAAGACAAATTTATGGAATTAAAATTGTCTTGAAACCATGGTGCCTTTTATTGTGGAGCTGCAAGATATGTCGTTTGATGACGATGGAGTTTTATGTTCGTGATTTTATCGGTGACATTACACATGACAACAATTTGGACCAAGAGCCCCTCGAGAAAACGATGGCAGATTGATATTATTACATTTGTTACGCAACTGCGATAACTGAGAAGTGTTTGATTGCTGTAATGTGTCATGTTGTCTGATTTGTGGGGGATGTCGGTGTCTCGGTGGTCTCAGGCGATGTGATTAGGAACCAGCGTGGTACATGTTTACATCCTGCGTCATCCTGGGCTTTCCTTCCACATTAAACATGCTGACATGAGTGAGGTTTAACATCGCGTCCACGATTTTTGCACTTATATAGCGACGTGCATGCACATGTGTGTGTGGCTGCTTGTACTAGTCCGGACTGATGCCAATTTATACTGCTAGGTCACTGAGATACCGCAGTTTAACATGAATACTCCACTCAGAGCCAATCAGTCCTTGTTTTGGCCCCCTTATGCCGAGCGCCATATAGGGTAACAACAAGTACCATCTTTTAACGTCTTTTGGTATGATGCAGGCGGTGATCGAACTCTGGACATTCCGCTCTCAGGGCGGACGCTCTACCACTAGACGGAGGTGGTCCTGCTGACATGAAGTCAGTGCCTAGTCAGTGCCTAGAATCTACTCACCAGAACATGGCAGGGAATTTTGGAATGGGTGTTGTCTGTCTGTCTTTCCATCCATCCGTTATGTTTGTTGCCAGAGCAGAACTCAGAAACAATAAGAGCTATCTTAACCAAACTTGGCACATAGATAGGTCTTCTGGTGAACTGGTGCCTCTTGATAATTTGGGATGTTTGAAAAATCTATTTTTTGAGTTTCCATGGCAATGACTTAGACTTAGACTGAAAATTATGGTTTCCCAGATGGCTAATGCCTTTGCACACAACTGGGCATGTTATATTGGTGGGGGATACGAGTATTTCATGCTTATTTTCATTAGATTCTATTGTTATTATATGGACTATTAATAGCTGAACTTCGAACAGACTTTTGATTTGTGGCTCAAGACCAAATTGCATGCTGTAATCAAACTGAAATACTGTTTAAACCCATCTCACTCACTCACTCACTGATGTGCAGAAGAATGAGGCAGCAGTACTGGCAATTACAATTTTCCAAAGACCTTTATTCCAGCAAACATGAAGAATAATTGTGCTCATTTAAACACCACTGCAAAATCAGGAGACTCCCCCAAAAATACACACACACACACACACCTCATCTCTGGCCACTCATTAATTCTGTGGCACTGTCACAAGCACAAAGAAGCTGTTTAACACTGAGAACACCAATACAGTATTGACTCATGAATATTGCTGTGGCATTTCAAACCCCTTAAAACATTAAGTATAATCGTCTTCAGTCATGAAATCTTTCAAAGCCTAACTTCCTCTATTGATCCCGAGCCAGAAGGGGCTTCAGCCAACTGTCAGGAATCAGGCATGCTTTTCCCAGGTTGCAGTTTTTTTCACTTATCTGCTCAAATCAAGAGTAAAATCCATTGAGTGGGTTATGATCAATATTTAATGGCCTTAACAGATTTGTTGAGCCCTCAGTGAGGTGAAAATGTGACATTTTGACAGCTTTTATTCGGGTTGGTTTCCCAAGCAGACAGTGTTTGCAGAGGGGTTGTGTTTCTGTGGATATTATACCGAGCAAACAATTGGACTGCAGAGTGATTTTGATAGGGAATAAATGAATTTGGTGGGATTGTAAGAGCTATTATCTCCAGCATGAAGCAATAATGTTGTGGGAATTTTATGTTTGTTGTATATTATTGACTATTTCATGTCTGTGAATTTGATATGGAAACTCAGTGTTCCACAAACTCTTACAATCAAAATTCAAGACTGGAGACTGGCGAAAAAGAACATAGAGATGAGGGCCCTGTTCACAAAGGGATCTTAGCACCAAGCTGGTCATAGCTCTATCCTTGAAAAATGACGACAGTCATAGTGATTGGATGGCTTTGTGGAACAGGCCCCAGCAAGTCGAGAACTATAATTACTGTATTTAATGCCAGATTAAGCACCATGCACCAACAAGCGCCCCCGACCAATTCCTAGACCAGTCTGTTAGCTATCTTCAATTTCTCCACAGAAAGCATCAGCATGGTAGAGATATATAATTGCCTAGTAACTAGTTTTAAGTTACAGTTTCATTGATGTCAGATCCATCTTCCCAAGGCAAGGGAGTTAATTGACTATAAAAGTCCAGTTTCCACCCTTACCAAACTATGGCAAGTTATATTTTGCCCTGAGTTTATGCATAATCCAATCAAAGTCTCAAAATGAAAACGATATCCGGTTTGTAAACTGACATGCAGATTTCTCGGTGTCAACAGATATTTTCTAAATCTTTTCGTGTTTTTTAACCAAGGTGCAAAAGTAATTTGATAAACCTTGTGAGGTAAAGTTTTATGACAATATAGACTTGATTATCTATCACATTGTCTTGATAGGGAGCCACCATTTTGTTTGAAGCAAATGCAAGTAATGTGATCGGTGGAATCTGATTGGTCAGTAGGAGGGACATCGAAAGGACATAACTTGTAATAGCCACTAGTGCTGCTATGGTCGAGCCCAGAAATTCAAGCCTAGTTCGGCAATGGTGGAAACTGGACTTTAACAGTCAGTTTACTCCCCAGTGCCCCGAGGAGATGTGTTTGAACTATACTGGGTAATTGTTCACAACTGCAGGATATGTGAAAACAAATTTATTTCGTGTGTGGTTATAAAAGGAGGCCTTATAAGGACAAATACAGTACATAATATGTTGGGTATTAGAATGATACGTCTGACCGATGAAAACCAATTGCTGAGAACACAATAGTCACCATTATGAGATTGCCAATGCCTGTCTACAACAATGATAAGTGTCATGTCACATGTATATGTACTGTTTGTCTGACAAGGTTGCCGTCACACAATCAATTTGCCATGCAGAATAAACCCATAAAATCACAACACAAAGGAACTAATTTGCATTGCTGCTCCGTCCGGAATAAGAAAAAACACCCGATGATTTTATCAATATTCCTCTGCCATTGATGTTTAAAGCCTACATGCATGTACATGTCATTGATGACACTACATGTCTTTACTGTAGCAGTCGATAGATTCGGCATGAAATCACTACCATCCATTGTTAATTTCACAAGCCTCTGTCCGTCAAAATAATCGATGTCCCTTTAATTGATCTGAGTGACTTTGTACTCAACAGGACAGGTAGTTGATAGGTGATTAATCATTGTATTGATAAAAACATATTCTTCTTGTTTACTTTGATGTTTCAACATGGTTCAATTTTTTTATCTTCTGTTTTGAAGTGAGGGTTTTTCTTTCATTATGACAAGTTGCATTTGTTCAGGGAAACATGTTCATATTGGCAGAATCAAAACGGATTGATTCCCACGGCTGTTTAACTGTCTTACGATGTTCAATTTTCATTATAATTGGGAGTGCAGGCCGTGCAGGCCATTCTCAACTGAATCCCGAATTTCGTAAGTCTCATATGCTCACCCTGGAATTCAGAATAACAGAAATCTCTAAATCATATGTCAGAATTCACTTTCCAAAGGCAGAATGTTGATCACAGACAAAAGCGTTTGGAACACGACCTTGGTAAAAAAAATGTGGGAATTTGAAGTTAAGTTACTGAAAATATATCAAGAAAATATAAAAGATATAGGAAATATTTCGGTACATTTTTTATCAAATGATAGTACAACATGCTAAACACACTCACAGCATCTTCGGTGGAGAAGCTGCATTTGAACAATGAAAGATTAAAGGGCAACCAATTCGCAGCAGTTATAACAATGGCTATTTGTTTGACAAGAAGTAATGCAATTAATGGAAACTGTCAGTTTTTTCCTTCAGAGTACACCATTTTTTTACTGACTTTTTCCACATGTGCAAGACATGAGATAAAACTTATATTGCCCTTCCTGCCCTTGGATTATGACTGTTTAATAAGTCAGCAGAGAAAAATGACCTGTTTCTGTGTTTAGTTTCACTTTATGATAGGATTTTGGTGGCGGCCTTACAGGTTATTGGAAGTAGTTGGGTGGAAAGTCCTTGCAATATTGACAGGTTAAATCTGATAATGCTACAGATTACTTACAGACAGCCTTAGAAAACGATCAGGTCCAATGTTGGCGGAAGGTATAGTTCAGACACGAGCCGTGGACAAAGTACACGTTGTGTGGGGAGATCACATCTGATAGTGCTACAGATTACACAGAAGAAGGTCCTGGAAGGTGGTCATGTCTTAGCAGTGGATTGGTGATTAAACATGGACAACTGCACATGCGAGGGCACAATGATCTGATAGTGTTAAAGATTACTTACAGATTTCTCTCCATGGTGTGGTGGTCATGTCTAGTCAGTGTCTAGTCTGTATGTATGTCTAGACAGTGTGATTATTATAAGTACAGTGTAAGATTGGACAGACACTGTCTCTTTCATGTTGGGGTAACTAGTCAATCAAACTTAGTTGTGTGATGCGATCCCACCTTCTTGGACGAACCTCTCCTCCCATTGCTCAGTCTATATACTTTAACACACAGGAACTTGAGGATTTATATTTTGGAATAAAAAAACTTTATCCAGGGCATTCTAAGGAGGAGGATGATTTTTTGTTAAAAACTATAATCACTCATATTCTTACATTCTTACAGTTTTGCTACTGACATCAAACACAATATCTGGAACAGTATACATTATAAGTTGTAGCAGGATCACAAGGTTTGTTTTAGTTTTATGCGTCCAGCATTAGGTTTTATAGCACGAGCCGGAGGCGAAAACCTAATGAGGGACGCATAAATACCACATGTGTCCCAAGTGATCCGGCTACAATGAATTTATCTTACTCTTACTGACATGTTTTAATATGACATTGTAAAAGAATTTAAACAAATTCAAAATTGACAGAAAACACAAGCTGGAGTTGAGTTGTAGAAAACCTAATGAGGCACATAAAAACTACATAAGCACTGATACTGCTACAACGAATTTATCTCACGGACATCTTTTAAATTGATAGCTGTTCGATTGAGCTGAGGTGAACTTATGCCAGGTCACATGACATTCATTAACTCGGAAAAAGTTTGCGGGATTTAATGGATTTATTCTCCCTCTCAGAAATCCATGTGCAGCCTGTCTTGTTCATGGCGGGGTATTTGGGCAGTTGTTAACAATTAACACTTGTTTATAACAAATAGCATAAGTTTATGAGTGCCTATATTAAAATGTCACCCACATTCAAGTTCTACACTGTGAAAACTAAGCTAGTAACAATTTAATGTGGTCCCTAATATATTTACAGTAATACTGCTCAAATAGTGCTCACATTTCAATATTCCTCGTGAATTTAGAAAGTGTAAAGTTTGGTACTTAAACCATCAGTAAAATACTTGTTGTATGCAAATGCTGTAAAACTTGTTAGACACACACAAGCTGTAACTTTCTATTTATGTTCACTTTGTATTTATATTTGATGTAATATGTACAAAGATATTATTTAAATAATATCAATATCGATGACGTCACATCCTTCATTCAATACACCGTTAGAAACTAACAGTTTTCGTCCACTAGTCCTTATAATGATAACATATACCAAAACCCTTAAAAATGACAATTTTCTACTAGTCCTTATGATACCTTTACCAATGGGCAGTTTGGCAAGGACTATAGGACTAGTGCCAATTTCTAACCCTGCAATATGTAATATATGTTGTAAGGGAGCGGTGTTAACATAAGCTGTAAAGCTTGTTCACCAATCCCAACTCATTTCAATGAATAAAAATATGTTTAAACCAATGCTGTAAGAACACAAATGCTCCAACTTTGATAATTTGCAATTATGTTAAAACTGTTTTTGATAAAAGAAAACCCAAAGAAATATGTTGTATTTCATACCGTTTGCACCTAAATTGTGTTTCGTTTGACTACAAAAAGGCTAGTGGCCTGAGTATAGTGTGTTTTTTGAGTGCATTAATTTTCCTATTGTTTTTGTAGTGTAGGGAAGTATAGTACTACATGCACCAGGTGTGCACTGGGAAGCTTAACATACTCTGAATCCACTCAGTGTGAAATTACTGAAATATTTAGGTTTATTAGTCTTTATTTTACACAGAAACCATATGTTCCACTGAAGGTCAAGGCAGGGAAACACATGGTGCCATCAATGGGACCCAGGAGTAGAGTATGTTCTACACGTTGCAAACTCTAAAATTTACAATTTAGGATGAGACCCGTGAAGAACAGGGGTAGAATAGGTGACCATGCTTGTCGTAAGGGGCGACTAATGGGTGCATCCCCTATTGGCCAACGTCCCCTTTGGCCTACGTCCCATATGGCCTAAATAAACAGAAATATTTTAAAGAACCTACGACCCTATTGACAAAAGTGGTTTGGTTTGAGCTTAATTAGCTCTTGTTCTTTCACACAGGCTTCTTCTGTGAGTTGATTAATGTAACTATCTCACAATTAATTAATCCTTTTCTTATGCTCATAAGGATTGTTTAAACTGGCTTCTTTGCCTGTTGTGTATTAAGTCAATAGGATTAACTATTATTGGTTTTATTTCTTTGATCACATGCCATTTTATACGGGTAATGATAACAAAGTTAATTTAATAACAAAACATTGTTCTTAGTGTTCATAGTATAAAAGTACTAACGGTTATCAGTGCATCACCGTAAAATAGCTAAGCTAACACACAACAGGAAACTGCCCACATTGCAAACAACAAGAAACACCAGAACACGTACTCATTCACTGCACACACTACCAAACACACCGAACAACACTACAGACCACCCTAAATCTTAAAACCAGACTTACACTAGAATCAATCCTAAATCCACAAAATAAATTAGAAAAATTCAAAACCTTAGGCATATACCTAATAAAAACAGGACTAATTAGTTGCATTTAAACCCCAAATAAAATACTAAAACCAAAACTACCTTATCTAACAACCACCCAACACACACAGCTCCCTTAGTTCGTCCCTCACCCACCCTAGGCATTCTTTCCAAATCTCAAAATTTCAAAATTACTATATAAGCAACCCCTGAAGCCCACCTCCTGGGTTTCACAAACTCACTTTTCCCCTTTTTTTGAAACACATTAAATGGCCTGGCCGGGCCCGTGTGCGACATACGCTTGCAGTCGGAAAGCGCACGTTAAATCTCCAATATAAGTAAGTAAGTCAGTGCATCATTCTCCTTAATGGCAGGTATTCAGAGGGTTGAGTATGTCCAGTCACAGAGAGGTGGCATTAGCAGATGCAGTAGGAATCCTTATCAAATTACATTAAAAAGATTCTGTTAGCTTGTATTTCTCTGTTGATGGACTAGTTTGTTTTCATCACTCTGGGGGAGACGGGTAATTAGTGAGTGATCAACCAACCGATTACTTGCCGTAATTAAATCCTCTGAAAGCATCGGCCAAATGGGAAGTAGGCCAATGGGGAGGACACCGACTAACGGGATCGGGTGGTCAGGCTCACTGACTTTGATGATGCATGTCATCGTATCCCAATTGTGTGGATCGATGCTCATGATGTCGATCACTGGATTGTTTTGTCCAGACTCCATTATTTACAGACCGCGGTCAAATAGCTGGAATATTGCTGAGTGTGACATTAAACATCAAACAAATGAAACCCAAAAATATTCCACTCAAGTGCTTGCTTATAGTAGAATGTCAAGTGCATTATTCATATAAGACTATTCAATCAAGTGAAAATGGGGATTTGAGACTTTTTTGTAAATGGTATGCTGTCATGTGTATTTATGTTTCAATATAGGACACTGTGATCTGTTTAACTAAACACACACGGGAGACAACTGCTTCTTAACCTTCTATGACCTTTCAAGGGCATCTGGGGGTCACAAGTGGCCCAAAGGTCTATTTCAGTTAGATGTCAGGATCTGGTGGTCATGGTTTCAATCCCTGATTCATCCCAGTCAAGATGGTTGATGTGTTGGCCCAGACGTCTAAGGTGCCACAATTTGCTTTGGTCGTGGGTTCAAATCCTTGGTTGCCCCGATAATGTTTCTAGGTTTGTCAGGTTTGTCTAGGGTTTCACCGAAGTTGTAAACATCTAAGACCTTCATCACTTGGAACTTTCCTTCCATGTCAAGCTTACACGCCATGATATAACTGAAGTACTGTTCAAAGCAGCATTAATCCCAAATGACTCACTCACGATTGTTACAAAATAAGAGGGTCTGGGTCCAAAATAATATAAATAATGATAGCGTATCTTTCAAAGTGTATCTCATGAAAAAAATAAATACATTAATGAAAAGACATGCTGCTGCTAACAGCTTTCACTACTATCTTGACCTTCTTTGTAGGTGGGGCGGTCGGGTTGCCTAGTGGTTAAAGCGTTCACTCGTCACGCCGAAGACCCGGGTTCGATTCCCGACATGGGTACAATGTGTGAAGCCCATTTCTGTTGTCCCCCGCTGTGATATTTCTGGAATATTGCTAAAAGCGGCGTAAAACCATACTCACTCACTCACTCACTCACTCTTTGTAGGTTCTTACATTATACAACTTTATAATGGATATTCTTAAAACAATTTTGGAAACAGAATTAAAGGATGGTTTTCTAGACAGAAACTAACATAGAGCATAAATAATTCTTGATTGTGGACTACCTTAGTATATAGGTTATGCAAGTGAGAACGTAGGTGAGAACATAGGTGAGAACATAGGTGAGATGTAGGTGAGAATGTAGGCGAGAACATAGGTGAGAATGTAGGTGAGAACGTAGGTGAGAATGTAGTTGAGAACATAGGTGAGAATGTAGGTGAGAACATAGGTGAGAACGTAGGTGAGAATGTAGGTGAGAATGTAGGTGATAACATAGGTGAGATGTAGGTGAGAACGCAGGTGAGAAAGCAGGTGAGAATAAATGTTCTCTGTTTATTGTCTCATCATGGCTCGCTATACCCCTGAAAACACCCGCACACTAATCAAACACGTTCATCAATTACTTAACTCATAGATGTCAAAACGCTATATTCATTGTCAAATGTGACCTCATTCTCATAGTCCACTGACTAGTGGTAATTAAGAATGAATAATTAATCATAGCCATCAATTATCATAACCAGATGCATTTTGGTCCTTCTTAATGGTCTGGGAATCAACACGCAGGATACAAATACCTTCCTGTACACTCCGTGGGTAATGGGTCATAGATTTCGATTGATGTCGAGCTGTGTGTATGTCATTCTAACCTATGCTTTCTATAGGACTTCTTTTGAAGAGAGTATGACTCATGTTGTCAATTGATGTATTGAGAAACAGTAAACAATTGAAAGAAAAAAATCAATTTCTACGTACTTACAAGATGCTCAAAGTGAAACTTACTTGTAGGATGCCGCGCAGTGTCTAGAAAAAGAAGCATGTGTCACGCAGAGGTGCCATGTGTCATGCAGAGGTGCCATGTGTCACGCAGAGGTGCCATGTGTCACGCAGAGGTGCCATGTGTCACGCAGAGGTGCCATGTGTCACGCAGAGGTGCCATGTGTCACGCAGAGGTGTCATGTGTCACGCAGAGGTGCCATGTGTCACGCAGAGGTGCCATGTGTCACGCAGAGGTGCCATGTGTCATGCAGAGGTGTCATGTGTCACGCAGAGGTGCCATGTGTCACGCAGAGGTGCCATGTGTCACGTAGAGGTGCCATGTGTCACGCAGAGGTGCCATGTGTCACGCAGAGGTGCCATATATCATGCAGAGGTGTCATGTGTCGCGCAGAGGTGCCATATGTCATGCAGAGGTGTCATGTGTCGTGCAGATGTGACATGACCATGCAGAGGTGACATGTGTCATGCAGATGTGACATGACCATGCAGAGGTGACATGTGTCGTGCAGATGTGACATGACCATGCAGAGGTGACGTGTCGTGCAGATGTGACATGACCATGCAGAGGTGACATGTGTCACGCAGAGGTGACATGACCATGCAGAGGTGACATGTGTCACGCAGAGGTGCCATGTGTCATGCAGATGTGTCATGTGTCATGCAGATGTGACATGACCATGCAGAGGTGACATGGCCATGCAGAGGCGAATTGACCATGCAGAGGTGACATGACCATGCAGATGTGGCATGTGTCATGCAGCAGAGGTGACATGACAATGCAGAGATGACATGACCATGCAGAGGTGACATGACCATACAGAGATGACATGACCATGCAGAGATGGCATGACCATACAGAGATGACATGACCATGCAGAGGTGACATGACCATACAGAGATGACATGACCATGCAGAGATGACATGACCATACAGAGATGACATGACCATGCAGAGGTGACATGACCATGCAGAGGTGACATGACCATACAGAGGTGACATGACCATACAGAGATGACATGACCATGCAGAGGTGACATGCAGAGGTGACATGACCATGCAGAGGTGACATGACCATGCAGAGGTGACATGTGTCATGCAGAGATGACATGACCATGCAGAGATGACATGACCATGCAGAGGTGACATGACCATACAAAGATGACATGACCATGCAGATGTGACATGACCATGCAGAGATGACATGACCATACAGAGATGACATGACCATACAAAGATGACATGACCATGCAGAGGTGACATGCAGAGGTGACATGACCATGCAGCAGAGGTGACATGACAATGCAGAGATGACATGACCATGCAGAGATGACATGACCATGCAGAGGTGACATGACCATGCAGAGATGACATGACCATGCAGATGTGGCATGTGTCATGCAGCAGAGGTGACATGACAATGCAGAGATGACATGACCATGCAGAGGTGACATGACCATACAGAGATGACATGACCATGCAGAGGTGACATGACCATGCAGAGGTGACATGACCATACAGAGGTGACATGACCATACAGAGATGACATGACCATGCAGAGATGGCATGTGTCATGCAGCAGAGGTGACATGACAATGCAGAGATGACATGACCATGCAGAGGTGACATGACCATACAGAGATGACATGACCATGCAGAGGTGACATGACCATACAGAGGTGACATGACCATACAGAGATGACATGACCATGCAGAGATGACATGACCATACAGAGGTGACATGACCATACAGAGATGACATGACCATGCAGAGATGGCATGTGTCATGCAGCAGAGGTGACATGACAATGCAGAGATGACATGACCATACAGAGGTGACATGACCATACAGAGGTGACATGACCATACAGAGATGACATGACCATGCAGAGATGGCATGTGTCATGCAGCAGAGGTGACATGACAATGCAGAGATGACATGACCATGCAGAGGTGACATGACCATACAGAGATGACATGACCATGCAGAGGTGACATGACCATACAGAGGTGACATGACCATACAGAGGTGACATGACCATACAGAGATGACATGACCATGCAGAGGTGACATGACCATACAGAGGTGACATGACCATACAGAGATGACATGACCATGCAGAGATGGCATGTGTCATGCAGCAGAGGTGACATGACAATGCAGAGATGATAGGCGGTACAGAGGTGACATGACCATGCAGAGATGACATGACCATGCAGAGATGACATGACCATGCAGAGGTGACATGACCATACAGAGATGACATGACCATGCAGAGGTGACATGACCATGCAGAGGTGACATGACCATGCAGAGGTGACATGACCATGCAGAGGTGACATGACCATGCAGAGGTGACATGACCATGCAGAGGTGACATGACCATACAGAGTTGACATGACCATGCAGAGGTGACATGACCATGCAGAGATGACATGACCATGCAGAGGTGACATGACCATGCAGAGGTGACATGACCATGCAGAGGTGACATGACCATGCAGAGGTGACATGACCATGCAGCAAAGGCATGTCTTCATTGTTTAAAATCTATACACAAGAAAATTCTACTACTAATATTTCAGTAATTTTTCAATTATTTTTCCATTTATTATATTAAAACATATTCCAAACATGTTTATGTTCTTTTTCATCACCCAGTGACTGAAAGTGATTGAATTAAAAGAAAACGAAAGTCAATGTACATTTTTAAAAGTTGGGCTTCTAATCCATCATTTGTCTGTTGTGATGTTTTTAAGCCCTTTTTAACTCCTTTATTACTTTAAGTCAATCTGACAGAAAAATATTTGTAAACGAACAGAATTATTTTGGCGTTTTGTAAATTGCCTAAGTTAAATTTTCATTCATGTTACAAATGACTGATTTTATACTTTGACTGTAACATATACAGTTTTCTAGTTGACTATATGACCAGGTGAGCTTCACTACAATGGCACATCTGGTGAAATAAAAAGACCTTGTCTACTGGAACAGACTGGGACAGGAAGTAATTCAACATGACCTTGAGCTTGACCTTGCTCTGTGAGTGTAATTCTGTCTCTAAGACTGTTGACGATGAAGTAAGCTGCCCGTGGGTGCTGCCTTGATTGCCTTCTCAAGTCCTATTCTCTATGTTCTGTAACACAATAAAGGCAGGTGTTGAAGTTGAGATTCCCTTGAAAACAACTTGCCAAACTTCACACAGGGTTCTTTCAGAAGTTACTGTGTTGAGCCTGGCTTGTTTAAGATCAAAGCTGACAACTGTCCAGATTATGTGGTATCCCTTGGCAACAGCCCTTATACATACCACTAAAAAAAAGGTTAAAGAACACCCAATTCTTTCTTACTACTATGGTTAATCTGTCCTGTGAAGGAGCTAATAAAAGGCTTAAGGGATTGAATTAGGCACCAGTGCGATACTTATATCTTAAAGATTAATGTGCAGTTTCTTTCATCTGTATCAATGTGCACATTTGGTTGTGGAATAATCTTCAAATTGGCAGTGATATACACTTTATTTTCATTACTGGCATTTGAATCCCTTGTGTCTCTCATATGATATTCAGTTGGCTTAAAACAATGTATATTTGACATAAAAATGATTTGTGAAATGAATTATTGTATCATAATAATGATAATAATCATGTTATTTCACTGAAATAGTGACTAAGGATACTATCCTACGTTGTCTGTGCCCTGCTCAGTAACACTCCAGCTATGTGGCTATAGGCGGATACACATTGTCAATGGAGTATAAATTATTTCCCTGAACTATATCACCTCCAGCATATGAAGATTTACTTAAGAATTGACTTCAATATTTTTTGCACACTGTTTTTTACCTTTTTTCCCCTTAAACAGAAAATATAATCAAGTCTTATAAATAAATAGGTCTCTCTCTCTCTTGATATTCTTGGGCTGGTGGGGGCTGGGATTTTATTGATATTGTTGCAGAAAAAAATAATTATGCTTCAGACCGTTTGAAGAAGGAAATTGCCTGGCACAAAAAATACATTGTTGTTTTTCATTTAAAATATTTTGATTCATACTTTTGATTAAAAAAACAATTGGTTTTGCAGATGTAGCTAAAAAATATCCAGTCTCCCAGTTTCCCCCACCCCCCACCCCCACCCTACACGTGAATATCAAACTGTTGGTCACTTAACAAGTATGATATAATGAGTGCAGAAGGATGTCCCTAAAAAACTCAATATTTTATTTGTTTTCCGCCCATATATGCAGTTGGGATGATGCAAAACAGTTGAATAAGTTTGAAAAGAATTCATCCTGAATTTCTTTGCAGAAAAGATAAAAAATGACTCGTCAAGTGGTAAATCAATTATTGCCACTCATG
The DNA here is from genome assembly GCF_022045235.1 of Haliotis cracherodii. Classification (NCBI taxonomy): domain Eukaryota; kingdom Metazoa; phylum Mollusca; class Gastropoda; order Lepetellida; family Haliotidae; genus Haliotis; species Haliotis cracherodii. The sequence continues at coordinate 57,258,392 of NW_027266343.1, read as the reverse complement.
CCACTGTTATCCATTGAAAACATACGTCACAGTGTACTACAAACTGCTGTCATTGCCTTGGTGATGTAAGCAGGACACCAGTGTGCACTGGGATCGTCCCTTGACCCAGGGTGGGATTTTGTATGGCATTGGTGGAAGTGTTTATGTTGTATGGAGTTATAGAAAGAAAAATAATTCTTTTTAATGAAATCTGTTTTCTTCATAGTTTTTTTTATCCTGTCTGTTATTTTTGTATTTTAATAAATATTTTCTGTAAAACATGTTGTTTATACACAAACAAACATCAGCAAGTACAACAGGCTGGGTGTTATAGATGTAAAACATAGAAAGAAACTGGGGGGAAAGAGAAAGTGACACTTAAAAATTGGATCTCAGCAAAATATTACAAACATTATCAAAACATCACTAGGCTGAAAACAGTTGCTGAAACACTGCCAACTTAATGTCCAAAAGACAACAATGATACACATATCAAATACATCACCATCGAATAACCATTTCTGGTTGGTTTCATTATTAGTTACTATGGGTGTATACTTTCTTTAGCCTGCCAGTATATGTTGACTATTTGGGAGATTGTTAGTGTGGTATGTTAAGTTTTAAGTTTGTTACTCAGTGTGTTGGGGTTGACGCTGTACTTTAGTGATATTATGATGTACACAGCCAAGAACCATGATAATATCTGTTAAGTATTTAAGGAAAATATAGGGGCGGTTGGGTAGCCTGGTGGTTAAAGCGTTCGCTCGTCATGCCGAAGTCCCGGGTTCGATTCCCGACATGGGTACAATGTGTGAAGCCCATTTCTGGTGTACCCCGCCGTGATATTGCTGGAATATTGCTAAAAGCGGCGTAAAATGAAACTCACTCACTCACTAAGGAAAATATAGATACTGAATAGCTAATGTACTCTAAGGATTTCTTTCGGTGCTTTCGGGTTTGAATAGGTCCACACTCGCTCACTCACTCACTCACTCACTCACTCACTCACCCACCCACCCACCCACCCACTCACTCACTCACTCACTCACTCACTCACTCACTCACTCACTCCATGTATAGATGTCTGTTCATAGCTTAATGTTGCAAGTTCTGAAGAGCAGCTCTGTGGTCTGTTGAGTGAACATGTATTTCAGGAGCATGGAACATTGTTTCATGTTTAACATCTTGATTCCACTTCTGTACTCAGCGGCTACAGTGCTTGTTTACTAGCACTGATGTTATCATGATCTTTCTTAGCATGTCCTATGTCCCACAGAGACAAACAACATGGTTTTCAAATTAAATGTCTTTGAAGTAAATGTCCTACATAGTGTCTGTACTTGCAGCTCCCTGATCACATCAAAGCCGATACACCAGACCAAATCAAGTAGATGTTGTTGATAAATTTAAACAAACTCGCATTAAAGACAAATACATGTACGATGTGATTGAGTGGGCGTTCGAAACATGGAGGTAGAACGGTTCCACTCGCTTTCTGGCCTCTGTGATGGCTTACTTTTGTGTCTTAATTTTTATCAGTAGTTTTATTCTCTTATGTTTACCAGTACGTTTATATATACCCATATATTTAGCAGTACTTTTATACCCATGTATCTATCAGTACCTTTATACCCATATATTTAGCAGTAGTTGTATTCACATATAATTATATTTATCAGTAGTTTTATTCACATATAGTCATCAGAACCTTTATACCCATATATTTAGCAGTACTTTTATACCCATGTATCTATCAGTACCTTTATACCCATATATTTAGCAGTAGTTGTATTCACATATAATTATATTTATCAGTAGTTTTATTCACATATAGTCATCAGAACCTTTATACCCATATATTTATCAGTACTTTTATACCCATGTATCTATCAGTACCTTTATACCCATATATTTATCAGTAGTTGTATTCACAATTATTTATCAGTAGTTGTATTCACAATTATTTATCAGTAGTTGTATTCACATATATTTATCAGTAGTTGTATTCACATATATTTATCAGTAGTTTTATTTACATATATTCATCAGTACTTTTATACCCTGATAGTTCCTGGTAGTCTATACCCATATATTATCATTAGTTTTATTCCCTTTAATTTATCAGTACTCTTTTATCCCCATATATCAGCAATTTTATTCCATTATCTAAAGGTTATAGTCACCATCTAGACATGAGTATTATTTATTAAAAATTCAATATGTTTCCAAATTTATTGGCTGATATCGACTTCTTCTTATTCATTTCGGTGGTCTGTCAAAGTTCGACAAAGTTCGTTCTGACGTGACCCGTAATGGGATTTCCTCAGACCTTTGTTTAGCGGAAGCGAGAATTTAGATCTGATTTTAATGAGATTGTATTGAAATGGCATCAAATATCAAATTTAAGACATACTAATTCAACCATGATTTGAAAAACAACCACAGTTTTTGATGTTGTCCCACACCTGCCCTGCTTGTGGGCCTTGGTTGGTCATTCACATGTTTGTCAGGGTTTCACCATAGTGAGTGAGTGAGTGAGTGAGTGAGTGATTGCGTATGGTTTTACGCCGCTTTTAGCAATATTCCAGCAATATCACGGCGGGGGACACCAAAAATGGGCTTCACACATTGTACACATGTCGGGAATCGAACCCGGGTCTTCGGCGTGACGAGCGAACGCTTTAACCACTAGGCTACCCGACCGCCCCTTCATCACAGTAGCCCCTTAGAGTTCTTCCTCCTTATTAAGCTGACACTTTGTAATAAGGCTGAAATACTTGTAGTCCCTCCTTCACTCCCGCACACAAATGCTCTAAAGCAACCCAAACAACATTGACCAAGTTTGGTACAGTACTCTGTACCGGTGGTTGCCAGGTCACAGAATTAAGGTGGCCTTAGACTCACGACTAACCAACCTTGTATTAAAAACCCATTCATTCAGTCCCCAAACACCATTACTACCATTGAAAGAAAGAACCGGTGCTTCATAATGACAGCATGCCTTCAATAATCCAAGAATGCCCCTATCACTAAATTCTGCTGATTCTATGGCCCCTTGTTAGTGACAGGTAGTGTTTTGTGATAGTGTAGCTCTCTAATCATTGCATGTTCAACACACATCAATTGATTCAGAGGAGTGTTACACTAGGGGTGCTTTTCAAACAGTAGCATAAAAAATTGATTGGTATAAAAGGTTTTCATTGATTCTCAATTTAAAACGACCAAACTAATGGATCTAGGGCTGTTGATCTGATGTAGCTCAGGTCGAAAACTGTTGGGAATTTCAACTTTTATGACATGTCACATCTATCTCTTTCACAGGGGAAATCGCCATTAGAACATGCCATAGAATTACAAATTACGTTTCTGTTAACAAAGCGCAAATGATGAATGAGTGATAAGGAGCACGGGTTCCAAATATGCCATAACATCAAGTGCTGCAGAAAGAATGGCAGCTCATTACATGGACATTTGCCAAAACATGTGAAATTGTTTGAATCTCGGACTAATGAGTATAATAGACTAGTGGTTTTTTAACCTGCTTGATCATTGAGAGCGGTTGGGTGGCCCTGTGGTTAATGTGTTCGTGACCCTGGGGGTTTAATGTACGGAGTTTGATTCCCCACACGGAGGTCCATTGTCGGTTCCTACAGGGGTATAGTGTTGGAATATTTGTAACTAAGAATGGAGTAAAACATACTTAAGACAGATCGATGTGTCTTTATGGGGCCATTGGGTAGCTCAGTGGGTAAAGCCTTGCTTCCTCACGATGAAGACGTGTTTTGATTTTTTAATCAGTCATATTCTAATGCCTTTCAAAGACTTGAGGTATAGTTTACCCTTCCTTCATCAGTTGCCTTCACAGCCATCTGTGTATGTGTGAGATATATGTGTAACAATATTGTTGTTTATGTATACATTTTTCTATTGAAGTAAGTATGTAACCAATTATTTGTTATCATTAATGTTTTTTATTAATTTTTATATATATATATATAATAAAATATTTGGTTTTGCAGCTGTAGCTGAAGAAATATCCAGTCTCCCAGCCTCATTACACACACACACACACACACACACACACACACACTCACACACTCACACACTCATGCGCAAACACACATGCACACACACACTCACACACACACACACTCACACACACACACACTCATACACTCATGCGCAAACACACACAAATACACACACACACTCATGCGCAAACACATACACACACATTCACACCCTCTCTCACACACACACACTCACTGACACACACATGCAAACACACACACACACACTCACACAACACACACAAGCAAACACACACACACACCCTCAAACACTCACACACACACATGCACACACTCACACATCTACACACTCACACACACACACACACTCACAATCACACACACACACACTCACACACACACTCTCTCACACACACACACACTCAACCTCACACAACACACATAAGCAAACACACAAACACACCCTCAAACACTCACACACACACATGCACACACTCACACATCTACGCACTCACACACACACACTCACACATCTACACACACACACACACACACACACACACACACACACACTCACGCGCAAACACACACGCAAACACACACACTCACTGACACACACATGCAAACACACACACTCACACACACACTCTCTTACGCACACACATACACACACACACACACACACATGCACACGTGTGTGCTCACACACACACACACACACACACACTCACACACACACACATGAATATCATATAGTTAGTCCCTTAACAAGTATGATAGTATGATATAATTAGTGTAGAAGCATGTCAAACAAAAACTCAATAATGTTTTTGTTTTTCACCCATTGATGCAGGTTTGGGATGATTCAAAACAGACGTATTTATAGTGTAGTTTACACTTTATCGGTGCCAGTCATAGCCATACCTGTATGTGTCAGATTTATGTGTAATGACATTGCTATTAATGTATGCATCATTCTGTTGAAGTAAATATGATTATTTGTTATCATTTGAAGGTTCCAGTTACAAATAAAGCAGTCCCAGCTGTTGTCAAACAACATTCACACAATCAAATGTAAATTCTTTTCATGCAGGATTTTCCAAAATGGCCGTCATCCTGTTATGAGTTTTCAACTTCAATACCACCAACACTTTTGTATGTCAACGCCAATCTATGCCATCTTAACATATGTGCACTAGTTAGATCAGCCATGGTGTTCACCACGTATACACACAGTGTCAGTCTTCACGCCTGTACTTGTATTTCAATGGCCTGAGTACACACTTGCCGTAGCCAGGGAGATCAATTTGAAAAAAATGACTGATTTGCTGGCTGCTATTTAATTTTTTAAAATAGTTAATAACATCAATCAGTTTCCAATCTGATTCCAATCTAAATGCAGATGTTAATGATTGCAGCACATGTTTAGGTAAAAAACCCAGACTTGATTGTACATACAATGTTGCCATATTTACACGTCAATGGTAGACATTTACTACTTATTGTATGATGTGGGCAGTGGGTAGCCTAGTGGTTAAAGCGTTTGCTCATCACGCCAAAGACCAGGTTTTGATTCCCCACGTGAGTGCAATGTGTGAAGCCCATTTACAGTGTCCCCCGCCTGGAATATTGCGTCGTCAAAGCATACTCACTGACTCACTCGAAAAGAGGTCAAGGCCCAGCCGTCGTAGGTGCCGCAACTTGCTGAAACATAGATCCTGAGTTCGAATCCTGGTTCGCCCTGAGTATGATTTTTTGTATGTTTCAGCACCAAAGTGGTAAGCGTCTAACACATGCGTCACTTTGGGCTTTTACCCCACCTCATATTGCTAGAATATGGCTAAAAGTGGCATAAAAGAACACTCACTGAGTCACTGAGTCACTGAGTCAGTCAGTCACTCTGTCAGTCAGTCAGTCACTCTGTCAGTCAGTCAGTCAGTCAGTTACTCACTCACTCACTCACTCACTCATGTAATACCTGAGATTGAGGTGAGTGTGTGAGTAAGCGTTTTAAGTGGGTGCCTAGGTGTTTAGCACAGTTTCAACGATTCAAATCTGCAATCACCTCTGAGGATGTCTTTTAGAAGGTGTCCTGAGGCCAAAGGAGATACAAAAAGCAATCAAAATTGTTTGTTTGTTGTTTAATGCTGCACTCAGACAATCCAGTGGTTGATATCATGAGCATGGATCCTTGCAATTGGCATACGATCACATGCATCAACCAAGTCAGCGAGCCTGATCCTGTTAGTCGCCTCTTGCGACAAGCATGGATTGCTGAGGACCAGTTCTAACCCGGAATCTTCTGATAGTGTGTCATTGTACGCTGGTGGAATGTGACATTGGTCATTCTATCAATCACTGGTTGAGGTTCCAGATGTTGTTACTTACAGGACCTGTGTGAAAGACAGCATATTGTTTGCTGCAGCAAAAATTTGGCCACGCTTTTTTAGTTTTAGTCTTACAGATTTATTCCAGCTTTCCACACAAGGTCGGTCGAAATAAAAATAAATAGCTATGTCAATCATGTATTTATTTATATGAAAGTCATTCTGCCATGGAGTTAAAACTGCATCTGGCTTCTTGAATCGCTAATAGTGATGTAGACATGGAATTTATATATAACGGTTCTTTTGTATAAGAGGAACCATTTTATTAGCAGGAGACATAATAAAAATAAATATTTTGGTTTTTTGTTTATTTATTTTCCAGCTGCTTTTCAGTAGGGACGGCAGGCCCATGAAACGAAAAACAAAAAATGTGTTGCCTTACACAAAACGTTTGTTTTTTCCAATAAAACTTTATGAATATATTATTTTGTCTCTTCATTTGTTTTGATGAAGCTACCAGATGCTTTAACTTAAAACTGGGGGGCACGGGTGGCCCAGTTGTCTAAGGCGCAGTGATTTGCTGTGCAGAGTTGCGACCCTTGGATACGCCAGAAACCTATGATTTTGGGTTTGAATCCCAGTTCGCCATGATTATGTTTCTGGGTTTGTCAGCACCATACCCGTGCTCATGGGTTTCACCAAAGTGGTAAACATCTGAGACCTGCATCACTTCGGACTTTCCTCCCACATTAAGCTGAAAACTGGCAGATGGAAGTGCTTATTAAAACCAAAACAATATGTTAAATTTTCAATTGAGTGATCGAGAATGAAGTCAAATATAGACGAAACTAGAAGTTATATGATAATAGTATCTTCACTGATGTGTTTTCTGTTACCAATTCTCTTTTTTGTTTGTTGTTTAATGCTGCTGTCAGCAATATTCCAGCTATATGACGCCGGTCTGTAAATAATCAAATCTGGATCAGACAATCCAGTGATTGACATAGTGAGCATCGATCCACGCAATTGGGATCGATGACAACCAAGTCAGCGAGCCTGACCACCCGATCCCATTAGTTGCCTTTTACGACAAGCATTGTCGCCTTTTACGGCATGCATGGGTTGCTGAAGACCTGTTCTACCCCAGATCTTCTCTAATATATGTTACAAAATTTGGGCTGTTATGTAACTTTTGGGATATGTATGTGTCCAAAATCATTGATAGAGATTGCTTACTGACTGAACGGAAAGTCAGTCACGGGTGCCTATTGGTGCACGGCACTTTTTACAGGAAATATGGTGATAATTTTGATATAGATAAAATGGAGTATCTTTAGACTACATTATCATTACATTAAGGATTGAATGCAATTATCTTGAAATCATTGTAATTAGGGGTATAATGGTTATGTTAATTGTGTAATTGTGAAACAAAAATGGCTGTTTTGATATTAAAAGTGATATCATTAGCTTGAAATATGTATCTTTCATTATTCCAGGATTGTACCATGGTATAACAAGAGATGCTCCCACGAAAGGATGGGAGGTGACGATATCTTTCGCCCGTGCAGTCATCAACAGCATTCAGACAGAGCCGTTCCCCGCAGGTGAGTCCAGTCTCCACCAGTCTCATCCAGGAGAGACCGGCTCAGTGGTCTAGTAGTAGAGCGTCTGCTCAGAGAGAGGAAGGTCCAGGTTTCATCCCCGGCTACGTCATACCAAAAGACGCTAAAAGATGGTACTTGTTGCTACCCTGTCTGGCGCTCGGCATTAAGAAGCTAAAACAAGGAATAGTTGGCTCGGAGTCAGTACACTTTGTCTGAGCAGAGAATTCATGTTTAACTGCGGCATGGTATCTCAGTGGGCTGGCACTATTCAGACTAGTACAAAAAGGCACACACACACACACACATAAGTCATGCTCGTCACAATATAAGTGTAATAATCGTGGACGTGATGTTAAACCCCATTTCCCCTCGACTCAACCAGGAGTCATCAAGGCCAGGAACAGATCAAAACATCATTCATGCAGCTCATTTTTAACAATTCAGTTTCAGGACAAACAATAATGTTTTGGAATTGTCTGGTAACAAATCTGGTTTCAAATATCAGTTCTGTGATTGTCAAGATTGTCAGGGTTTTAGTTCAAATGCAACGTATCCTTCTTTGCCAAAACTATATCTGCTTACAAGCTCGAATATGTTTCATGCCTGAGAATGAAACGAAAAACAAAGTCATTTTGAACATATGTTTCTGGTGAATTACATGTATGTTTTTTGTGACCTTTATAGGATCCTTTTCATTGCTTGTTCTTGTATTCTTTTGTTTTACATTTTCAACATCTCTGAAAACAAAAATTGTTTTAATTTTATTTAAATAAATCATTTGTTACTTGCATTGATAATCGTAACAATAGGTTATGTTTTCTTAAAAATTTGTACAAATTGATCTGATTTCATTTTAGTTGCTATGGCAACTTATTTCTATATGTAATTTCGTAAAAACTGATAACCATTATGTATGTTGTATGCACGAGAACACTTGTTAAACTTTTGGTGTTATTTTGACTTTATGACCAAACTCACTTTCACTCAAATGTGTAAATCTAGTTTGTTTGTTTGTTTGTTTGTTGTTAAACACCGCATGCAGCAATATTTCATCTGTATGACAGCGGTCTGTTAATAATCAAATCTCGACCAGGCAATCCAGTGACTGATATCATGAGCATCAATCCATAAAATTGGGAGATGATGAGACAACAAGCCTGATCTGACCAGACCCAATTATTCATCTCTTTCTACAAGCATTGTTTGTTGAAGACCATTTATAACCTGGGTTTTCATGGGGGTAAATCTATTTTTTAGGAAACCAGTGAATTAATAAAACTGTCACAATGATGATTCCATGATGAACAAACTTACAACAGAGCAATCATCATCTCATTCCTGTCCTGTTTTTTTATACTAACACATGACCTTCAGACATCACATATGTGTCTATTAATCATGTTATATTGCATTTTCAACACCTCGTCTGAAAGCACTTAGAAAATGACAATTTGTGCGGGAATGTTGAAAATGTCACCGAACCAGTGGATGTGTTCATTATGCATGATTCAAATTAAAAACTTCAGGGATTGGTTTATGGCGTGTATGGCATGAATTTTTTTGACATTAGAGATGATAGAATTTGATCTGAAATGTTTCGAATATCCAAAATTCAATTGAACCACAGCACCAACCCTTAAAAGACTTTGTACCGATACACAGAGTTGAACCTAAACAAGTTACATGAGGTTTTTTTAATTCAATGAGCCATCAGGACATGTCACACTTAATGTAAGACCTCTGTGGTCTAGAGTTAGAGTGACCTCCATGGTCTAGAGGTAGAGTGTCCTCCATGGTCTAGAGGTAGAGTGACCTCCATGGTCTAGAGGTAGAGTGACCTCTGTGGTCTAGAGGTAGAGTGTCCTCCATGATCTAGAGGTAGAGTGTCCTCCGTGGTCTAGTAGTAGAGTGACCTCCGTGGTCTAGAGGTAGAGTGACCTCTGTGGTCTAGAGGTAGAGTGACCTCCATGGTCTAGAGGTAGAGTGACCTCCATGGTCTAGAGGTAGAGTGACCTCTGTGGTCTAGAAGTAGGGTGACCTCCATGGTCTAGAGGTAGAGTCACCTCTGTGGTCTAGAGGTAGAGTGTCCTCCATGATCTAGAGGTAGAGTGTCCTCCGTGGTCTAGTAGTAGAGTGACCTCCATGGTCTAGAGGTAGAGTGACCTTTGTGGTCTAGAGGTAGAGTGACCTCCATGGTCTAGAGGTAGAGTGACCTCTGTGGTCTAGAAGTAGAGTGACCTCCATGGTCTAGAGGTAGAGTCACCTCTGTGGTCTAGAGGTAGAGTGACCTCCATGGTCTAGAGGTAGAGTGACCTCCATGGTCTAGAGGTAGAGTGACCTTCATGGTCTAGAAGTAGAGTGACCTTCATGGTCTAGAGGTAAAGTGACCTTCATGGTCTAGAGGTAGAGTGACCTCTGTGGTCTAGAGGTAGAGGTACCTCCATGATCTAGAGGTAGAGTGTCCTCCGTGGTCTAGTAGTAGAGTGACCTCCATGGTCTAGAGGTAGAGTGACCTTCATGGTCTAGAGGGAGAGTGACCTCCATGGTCTAGAAGTAGAGTGACCTTCATGGTCTAGAGGTAAAGTGACCTTCATGGTCTAGAGGTAGAGGTAGAGTGTCCTCCATGATCTAGAAGTAGAGTGTCCTCCATGATCTAGAGGTAGAGTGTCCTCCGTGATCTAGTAGTAGAGTGACCTCCATGGTCTAGAGGTAGAGTGACCTCTGTGGTCTAGAGGTAGAGGTACCTCCGTGGTCTAGAGGTAGAGTGACCTCCATGGTCTAGAGGTAGAGTGACCTCCATGGTCTAGAGGTAGAGTGACCTTCATGGTCTAGAGGTAAAGTGACCTTCATGGTCTAGAGGTAGAGTGACCTCTGTGGTCTAGAGGTAGAGGTACCTCCGTGGTCTAGTGGTAGAGTGACCTCTGTGGTCTAGAGGTAGAGTGACCTCTGTAGTCTAGAGGTAGAGTGACCTCCATGGTCTAGAGGTAGAGTGACCTCTGTGGTCTAGAGGTAGAGTGACCTCTGTGATCTAGAGGTAGAGTGACCTCCATGGTCTAGAAGTAGAGTGACCTTCATGGTCTAGAGGTAAAGTGACCTTCATGGTCTAGAGGTAGAGTGACCTCTGTGGTCAAGAGGTAGAGTGACTTCCGTGGTCTAGAGGTACAGTATACTGTGTCTGAGTGGGGTATTCATGTTTAACTGGTATCTCAGTGTGCTAGGACTATGAAAACAGCATCAGTCCGGACTAGTATACGCAGCCACACACATTAACGTGCATGCACGTCACCATATAAGTGCAATAATCTTGGATGCGACGTTAAACCCCATTGCACCTCACCTCACACTTCTGCACATGTATTTTCCCAAGCTCCCCACAATGACAACCTTGCTGCCTACATTGCAACCTATGTTCATCAAAGGTGACATAATGGATTGGTTGGTCAGGCTCAGTGACTCAGTGGATTGTATGGTATTATTATCCCAATGGCATGGATTGTTGCTCATGATATGAATCACTTGACAGGGCCAGATTTAAGGAAATTGATTTAACTTGCACATAACATAGGGGTTATTGATTCTGTATGGTAAATAAAATTAGAGGTACTGAATATATTCAATACCTCATGTTTGTACATATAAAGGTTAGACATAAAATTGAAAAATTTGAAATACACTTGGTGCATATTGACGTATATATTAGGTTGCATTTTTCAATAATGTGTTGCACTGGTGCGAGAGAAAATCGGGGATTCAAAGCCACCAACAGCGGATCATGGCACACCACAGCACTATGTGCCATAGACTTCCGTGCCAGTACAGACAACTTCAACATATAGGATATGTATTGATGGTTCCAAGAGCTTATTGAGGTTACATGCATCAGTTGCTATCTCTTAGGCAACTCTTATCTCAATGGCTTAAAGGTCTGTCAACCTCAGGCAGTGTTTACAAATACATTTTGTATGCTATGTATATCATGTGCGCAGGTAAATATACAACATGGCCATTGATTTTATGGAAATAAACATGGCTGTGTACATGACTCGGAATTGATGCTGACCCAGATACCTGAAGGCTGTGTGGCAGCAAGTTTCTGCTATGGAACCAACAACTTATTGTCAAGAGATTTTTCAAAATATGTAATGATTCTATGTAAACTAATGGCCAAAAGAAGCTTTACCACTTTAAAGAAGAAATTTCAAAAATTAAAAAAACACAAGTTCAAACTTAATCAATTCAAAACATGTCGTCCAAACAAAATAATGCTCTTTGCAGAAAGTGATGCATGTCTATGGCACGAGTTAATGTAGAAAATGTGAAAAAAGTGGAATTTTTTTTTCCCCGCTTGGGCAGCCGAAATGATGCATGCAATAAGTGTATATAAATGATACTAACGGCATGTCAGACACCCACACTGATGAAAGCCCACCAAAGAAATGCCACAAGACACTTGAACAAGGTGAATGGGTATGATACAGATTGGAGCTAATGAAAATTTATATTTTCAGAGATGTTGCTAGATCTTTTGGTTGCTCCCATGTTGTTGTAACGAACATGATGCAACGTTACAGACAGACTGATGCAGACATCAGACAGGCCAAGAACAGGCAGGCCCAAGTAACTATGCCCAATAAAGACCGGTACTTGCATAGTACCTGTACGGTTGTCTCCATGGTTTGGACACATAATCTCAAAGAAATTTCTTTTTACAGAAACGATGCAGCGTCTCTTGAAAGGGGAAGATATAGGTATAGATGTAAGTATATGTGTTTCAATGAAGGGCTGAGTGAGTGAATGAGTGTGTGAATCATGGTGACCTATAAATGTTTCACTCTGGACCAGGCAAACCAGTGGTTGAAAGCATTCAAGCCATTGTGGTAGGACAACATATAATCTGTCAAGGCACCAAGCTATTGTCTTCATTATGCTGCTCCTACAGCTGGGAAATATGTTCCTCTTGAGAATCCCAATGTTCCTTGAAGGGGATGTCATGGGGAATTGAAATACAAGTTTAAATATATTGTACAAATAATTTGGTTAATAAATTCAGTTAAATTGAATTTGAAACTCCTTTTTATCTCATTCTGACTAGATGTAAAGAATTTCTATCTGATTTTCTATTGTGGCAGCCATTTAGGCTATATTCAAAATGTCATTTTCGGCCATAATCAGGCATTTCTGCTTGTATCATTATGAAATTGACTCGCAGCAAGAATGTTAGTTTGGAATAACATGTAACACACTTTTGGAACGCTGTGAATTTTTACTTCTTTTTTATAATATTATGAAAGTTAACCTCCGTTCAACCTTTATCGAATAAAGGCGACTATGCTTGTCATAAGAGGCGACTAACAAGATTGTGTGGTCAGGCTCACAGACTTGGTTGATGCATCCCAATTGAATGGATCGATGTTCATGATGTCAGTCACTAGATTGTCTGGTCCAGACTCAATTATTTACAGATCGCTATCATATCGCTGGAATATTGCTGATTACGGCATTAAACAAGAAACAAACAGACAAACGCATAATAGATGGTGTCAGCAAAGTGGAAATGCTGTGATGGGAAATAAAACTCAAAGAAAGTTGAGAAAATGAAAACTATACATTAGATTCCCACCACACAAGTCTTCCACCATTTTTTGTCATGTTGTCTGCAAACATTGGGGAACAATGGCAAAAAAGTCTTTTTTTGTATATGGTTGCCATGGAAACCAAACTTGACATAAAAAATGAAATGTTTCAAAAGGCATTAGGGAGGAAATGTTGGTAGAGTGAATCCTACACCTTTTAATGAAGGAGAAAATAGCAAGACAAATTTAAGCAGGTCCAAACTGACCATGGACAGCCCGTCAGTGTGATTAGTGTGTCAGTTGCCCCTTCGACTGGTCAAAGCCAAAAAAGCCATTTGTTTTGACTCAAGTCATACAAACACCATTTTGTTTAACTTCTACCTTAAACTCAATGATGTAGATATCCCAGTTTCTTATTATCCTAGTTTGACGGAGAAAGTGTCTGTTTCACACATGGCACCAATTTAAATGTTTTGATGTAGACTGTGATTGGACATCAGAATGGAGACCATAGTTTCCCTTTAAATTCAAAACACATAAACACTAGAGATCAATTAGTCGTGATTATCTACCGAAACAGATTCCATTGGGGATAAAATGCAAACTAGTGAATGGATCACTGAACATTATATGAATGGATCACTGAAAGTTATATGAATGGATCACAGAACATTATATGAATGGATCACTGAAAGTTATATGAATGGATCACTGAAAGTTATATGAATGGATCACTGAACGTTTTATGAATGGATCACTGAAAGTTATATGATTGGATCACTGAAGGTTATATGAATGGATCACTGAAAGTTATTTGAATGGATCAGTGAAAATTATATGAATGGATCACTGAAGGTTATATGAATGGATCACTGAAAGTTATATGAATGGATCACTGAACGTTTTATGAATGGATCACTGAAAGTTATATGATTGGATCACTGAAATTTATATGAATGGATCACTGAACGTTATATGAATGGATCGGTCCTGACACCAGGTGTTAACTTTTTCAGAAAGAGCGCTATGTTGTAAACATAGCAATAGCCTGCTTCACCGGCAGTCTCCTCATCGTGTTCTTCCTCATCTGCATGGTGGTGTTTCTACGACATGAATACCGACGGAGGAAAAAAGACGTATACCTCGTGAAAAAGCCCTACATGAGAGACAAGCCATTCACCTTCTTTGTCGTCAGTAGCTACATCGGTGCCACGCTTAGCTTGTAAGTACCATCATCAACAGTGGGAGACCTATCGTGACTACGAGTCTCCACAAGGCCCACCATATTTGAATAACATTCTTTGATTTTCTTGAGACTAAATGAGGACTGAGTAAGATATTAATGCTAATTTGAAAAGTATTTCTATGGCAACGTTACACCTCAGTATGGAAACCAACTGGGCTGCAAATGATTGTTCTTGAAACCATGGAAACTGTGTATGGTTCAGACAGACAAATTAGGATGTAATAATCAGGGCAAGCTGATATTTGAACCATGGCACCACAGGTCATGATGGCTAGGGGACTCAACAGGGCAGAATACATTCCGGCGCCTTTGACCATGGCGCCTCCTGTGGGACTGAAAGATGATTCCATGGCACGGACACTTAGATTTTCTTAATGATGAACCATACACCAAAACACTATACCAAAACACTATACCAAAACACTATACCAAAACACTATACCAAAACATTATACTGAGGCTGTAGCATCTCTGACATCCTAATTGATGTTCAAGAAACAAGGCGCAATGTTCTGCCGCTGATAGAAGTGGCATTATGTTCTAATGTTCCAGAATCTATGTTATCTGCATCACCGTCGTGAGCACCAACCTCCACTATGGCATCAATGTCATAGACGAGACAGTGGGAGGTGCTATGGACGATGTCACCACTTACTTCCAAACAACGAAACAAGTGAGAACCTTCACAATATTTGTTTTTCTGTTTTTTGTTCCCTTATGTTATTTATATGAATTAAAATTGTCAGTGAGGCCAGGCTATTCATGGGGAGGTTTTCTTGATATCTACCTCAAAATTCAGGCCAGTAGGTTAAAAAAAATATGAAAATAGATACTCCAATTTCGGATAATTTTTTGTTGATTTTCTCTCATGATTTTCAAATTTTCAACAGGTTTTAACTATAGTATTTTAAGGACTTAAAAATGATTTTTTTAAAAGTTTACTTATTTCTGTTTGGTTGAATAATAAGACCCACTGCTTTATTTTCATTTCATATTTTTATTTTTTGGGAGCAAGCAGATGTATAAACCAAGTTTAATATAAGCCTGGCCTGACTTGGCGTTAAAGGTTTTTGTATTTCTGTCACAAAATGAGGTCAAAAACATGAAAATTACATATACATGTAAGACCACACACAATAGACAAAACAAACCAAACTGGAATAAGGTCTTCGATAGACATTCAGAAGTTTAAAGAACATGAAGACATTAAACATTAAGGGATAACAACTTCTCATACATTTGGTTGATAATGGCGTGTCATGACCATATGGTTATCTTTTTCCATTAATCCCCTACCTTGTGTAAAGATATCAGCATGTATATCTATATAACCTCGATACGCTAACTCAGTATCCACATGATGAAGGGTAAAAAAGTACCTCCAAAGCGTCGTTACAAACAAAAAGAAGTTTTTATCTGTACTCGTTTCATGTCTTCAAGATAGATCAGACTATTAAGTTTGATGATATCTTTTCTAATATCAATGTGTCATTCTGCCATATAAGCCCATTAGTGTACCCAATCCTTACTGAATAATATATATTATTTCTTTTATGTTTCAGCAATATACGTTTGTGGCAGCCAGTACAAATGACTGGTTCAATAAGAAAGTGATAGGAGGCGATATGAACAGTAAGTATTCAGTCACATCCTTTCCACTTACACATACATACATACGCACGCACGCACGCACGCACGCACGCACGCACGCACACACACATACATACATGTGACCTCCATTGTCTCAACAATGAGTGAGTGAGTCAGTGAGTTATTGAGTTAAAGTTTCAACATTACACATCATGTCAGTATTATAGGTGATTCTGGGCTTCAAACCCACATCCCAGAAACAGAGCTGAGTAGGATCGTTCTCTGGGTGTATCTGGGTTTCAGACCCACATCACATATATTGAACTGAAAGGGATCTGGGTGATTCTGGGTCATTATATGATCACAACATCACAGATATTGAATCTAGGTCATTATATGATCACAACATCACAGATATTGAATCTAGGTCATTATATGATCACAACATCACAGATATTGAATCTAGGTCATTATATGATCACAACATCACAGATATTGAATCTAGGTCAATCTAGGATCACAATATTACAGATACTGAATCTAGGTCATTCTAGGATCACAACATCACAGATATAGAAACTAGGTCATTCTAGGATCACAACATCACAGATATTGCCAAATGAACCCATGACCAGCACAGCACAGCATGGCAGCTACAGACTCTCCACTGGTGCAGTCCTATAGACTGCTGGTCCACTAGACGGAGGCAAGGTCTGTTTACAGCTGTTACCAAGACAGCCTCTGTGGTCTAGTGGATAGAGCATCTGTCTGAAGCCCAGAAGGTGGGTGGTTCAATCCCCTGGGCGGATCATACCGAAAGACAATGAGAAGATGGTGTTTGTTATTACCCTGCCTGGCACTCAGCATTAAGGGGATAAAACTGGACTGTGTCTGAGTGGGGTATCCATGATAACTGTGGCATGGTATCTCAGTGGACTAGCACTATTAAACCAGCATTTGTCCGGACTAGCACAAGCATCAACACACCCATGTACATGCACATCGCTATGTTTGTGCAATAACCTTGAACGCGATGTTAATCCCAATGTGACCGCCTCCATGGTCTAGTGGTAGGGCGTATGCCCGGAGAGCGGAAGGTCTGAGGTTCGATCCCCGACCGCGTCATACCAAAAGACGTTAAAAGATGGTACTTGTTGTTACCCTGTCTGGCACTCGTCATTAAGGGGCTAAAACAAGGACTGGTCGGCTCGGAGTCAGTATACTGTGTCTGAGTGGGATATTCATGTTAAACTGTGGCATGGTATCTCAGTGAGCTAGAACTATAAATCGGCATCAGTCCGGACTAGTACAAGCAGCCACACAAACACACACACGTACATGCACGTCGCTATTTAAGTGCAATAATCTTGGACGCGACGTTAAACCCCATTTCACCTCACCTCACCTAATCCCATTGTATCACCACACCTCCCACAGATGTCAACAGAAATTCCTCATTGATTTTGTGACCTCGCTATCAGAAAGACATTTTATTTATGTAGTGGAACTTTGTTGTCCATGATTATGTTTAAATAATGAATTTAATCAATTTGGTCAATAGTTGTTATATTGTTTTCAGTGAACTGTCTTGTTGACTGTGTATTTTGTCAATTCTTCCCTCGTCATACACCTGACATTGTTTGTGGTGATATTACCTTGATTCTCATTGATTCACCATCGAAGCCCCACATGTCTCCTGCCTGGTACCCTATGTGTAAGATACCACCTCACGTATCAATACTTATCAATATTCTGGTCCATACCGAAAGACAATGACATCCTTTTTTCTCGACAGATATAAAAGCATAAGTGCATTGCAAATATTTGCCTCCCTTAAACTCAATACTGGTACTCTTTTGTTTTCAAAGATGTTGGCATTTTCTGTCCTCAGACAGGATGTGTCCAAGCTATCAGCCGATCGATCGTTACCGATTAAACATCATTACTTATTTGTGGAGAAGACCAAAGCAAACGCCTGTGTTTGTTATCACGTATTGGGTCATATGGCAGTGTTTAACTTACAGCCAAAATAGGATGTACTATTTAAAGATCAACTGAACTAACATCTGTTGTTGGGGAAGCATGATCAAGTGGCCGAGTGTCACATTTGACTGTCGGTCAATAGAATATATTGAGTGTAAAAAGGTTTAAAATGCCTATAAATAGGAATTGGGGCTGGGACGGGTAACTCGGGTACTCGGGTCGGGTGGGTACTGAATAGGTACCCTCAGGGCTACCCGAACCTGTGGTTAGTCACATGATATATTGTTTAATGACAACAACTCACTATAGCTCAGTGGTTACACTTCAAGTTGCTAAAGTTCGCATTCCTTTTGACTTTTATATGAGTGAGTATAGATAATGCTTCAGTCAACTTCAGTGAATGCATGATCTGATTGTTTCATACATGTATCCAAATAGTTTTTGCCAGGGCTGCGGTAAAACAATTCCCAATCAGACGTTTCGTTCCAAACTCTTGAGACCTTCAGTGGGTACCCGGGTAGGGTCGGCTAATGGGGGGTTGGGTCCCCGGGTAGTAACTTTGGACTTGTCCCAGCCGTAACAGGAATCACTTCAGAGTGATGACAAAGACTGAAAACAGTTATGACATTGATGATAAATTTGATCACTCTCAGAAAGATATGTTTATGATTAATACATTAGTTTCATATGTGCAAATTCCAGTTCTCATTGTGAGGTTAATAATTGCTTTGGCCATAATAAAATTAATTATCTGTTCCTTACTTGTTGAAATTATTCATGAATTTATGTCAAATTATTATATAATTATGATTTTAATCTCTGAAATTTTTAATAATGAAATTTTAAAAGCTGAGATGCAGTGTTGATGAAATTTCAAGCAAACATGCTGAATTCTATAGTGCAAGTTCATTTATGGTAATGTGTTTTCAACATTTAATGGAAATATGTTTAAGTTTTGTTTATTTAAGTGCTTTAGGTGTCATCATGCTTGTACAACATATTCACTTCAGGCTTTTCGCCCACATAAAGCCAATATATATATCATGATGTCACTGGCATATTGTTCAAAGCATCGTCAAACAAAAACCAAACTCACTCACTCACTCACTCACTTGTACATATTGTATTTTCAAGTATGATTAACTACAAATTTCAAATTTGTGGATCTTTTAAAACCATTGCTTTTCTTTATAATATTCATGAATATTTCTTTCCTCAGAAATAGGAGAGCTCATCTGGCAACCAGGTCGAGACATGTTCTACCCCAGTGTATCCGCAGTGTTTGAAAGTTTAGCAGACCTAGATGAACGTGAGTATGAATTATGTGGAGCACCTTCTCTCCCCAGGCCACAGGCTCGATCATCATGTTTGATATTTTGTGAAGAAGGAAGGAAACAAATTTCTTCTGTGTAGCTCATTGGAACAGAAGAGGTCAGATGATGAATGTCTATTATCAATCCACCCGTGAAGATTCCGGGGTAGAATAGGTCTTCGGCAACCCATGCTTGCCGTAAAATGGGATCGGGTGGTCAGGCTCGCTGACTTGGTTGATACGTGTCATCGATCCCAATTGCGTGGATCGATGCTCATGATATCAATCACTGGATTGTCTGGTCCAGACTCGACTATTTACAGACCGCCGTCATGTAGCTGGAATATTGCTGAGTGCGGCATTAAACAACCAACCAACCAACCAACCAACTTTTGACATGAACCACAAATCACCTCACCTCACCTCACCTCACCTCACCTGACCTCACCTCACCTCACCTCATGACTGGGATGTTGCTCATTATGTCTATCACTGGTTTGTCTGGTCCAGACTTGATTTCAGTGTAGTTACAGGACAAATTTGAAATGGTTGGAACATTGCTGTGTCCTCAAGCAACAAGCCAGCAATGTAGTGAAGCACCAAAAGTCTACTGTGTTGCTGCAAAAACTGTCCTTTGCCAGAACTGTAACAGCTAGATTATGTATGTGACAGAGTTGTACGTCAGAAAAAGTTACAAGTGTTTCAGAAGCCTTGTGCAACTGTACTTGGAGGTTTTCAATTGTGGAATTGGTAAATCACAAGTGTGTGTTTGTGCTGGCTATGACATCCTGTGTGTACAGATGGTCCAGGCTATCAGTGTTCACTGTGAAGTGTTTAACCCGACACCTTGAGGCCAGGCTCACCATGTGTTATGTTCACACGGTATTTGTGCACACCATGCCATCCATAACCGACCCGTGTCATCTGCCCTCCTAATCCCACCTCCAGCATCAATAACTGCCACCATTGTCAGAATAATGATTTGTGTGTGAGGCCACAGTGAGAAGTCCCATACCAGGAACTGTTTGCTGGTTTACAGGTGAAATAGGGTTTAACGTCACGTCCAAGATCATTGCATCTATATAGCGGCATGCATGCATGTTTTTGTGTGTGAGTTGTTGTTTTTTGTTTTTGCTTTTTTTGTGTGTATGTGTGTGTGTGTGTGTGTGTGTGTGTGTGTGTTTTAGCCCCTTAATGGAACAGGGTAACAACAAGTACCATCTTTTAATGTCTTTTTGTATGATGTGGCCGGGGTTCAAACCCCAGGCTTTCCACTCTCTGGGCAGATGCTCTACCACTAGACCACGGATGTGGTCTGCTGGTTTACACCGACCATAACCTATAGCCTCCATTAGAATTACAGAGCACAACACATCCCAGCTTGTTGGGACATCTGTATTTATAATGGTGATCTCATCGTCCTGGCTGTGTCAGTGTACCTGGCTATAATGGTGATCTCATCGTCCTGGCTGTGTCAGTGTACCTGGCTATAATGGTGATCTCATCGTCCTGGCTGTGTCAGTGTACCTGGCTATAATGGTGATCTCATCGCTCTGGCTGTGTCAGTGTACCTGGCTATAATGGTGATCTCATCGTCCTGGCTGTGTCAGTGTACCTGGCTATAATGGTGATCTCATCGTCCTGGCTGTGTCAGTGTACCTGGCTATAATGGTGATTTCGAGGCCCTGTCTGTGTTGGTATACCTGGCTATAATGGTGATCTCGAGGCCCTGGCTGTGTCAGTGTACCTGGCTATAATGGTGATCTCATCGTCCTGGCTGTGTCAGTGTACCTGGCTATAATGGTGATCTCGAGGCCCTGGCTGTGTCAGTGTACCTGGCTATAATGGTGATCTCGAGGTCCTGGCTGTGTCGGTGTACCTGACTCACTGGACTGGGGTTCACACATTGTAGGGATTTGAACCTGGGTCTTCGGTCTGACAAGTGAAAGCTTTGACCACTATGCTATCCCACCGCCTCCAAGAGACAGACTGACTGACTGACTATGATTTTACGCCGCTTTCAGCAAATTTTTCAGCTATATCACGGTGGGGGACACCTGAAATGTGCTTCATACATTGTACCAATGTGGGGAATCAAACCCAGGTCTTTGGCTTGATGAGCCAACGTTTCAACCACTAGACTACCCCGTCGCCTCTCCTCCAAGAGAACATAATGCACTAAAAGACCAATAAGATATCTTCGTGCGATAAACCAATGTCTGCTAATCATTGCTACAAACACTGTCAGTTACAGTATCTGAACGAGAAACACGAAACATGCATCTGCCTCAATCAGACATTCAATATAGGACACTGTTCTTTTGTCTTGAATGTCCATTTCAACACAATGTTTGCACAGATGAAAAGAATTTTTTTTATCGTGATGGACAAAAACATTCATTTTCTGATCTTTTCACAAGAATCTGTGATGGGTTTGGAAACAACAGTGCATCCAAAAGACATAAGTCTCATAAAACGGAACGGATTATTTCCTCAACTGAAATAGAAATGGTTTCAAGGGGAGGATTCATCACGTCCCAGGGTAATACAAGCTGCTTTTTTCAGCTTTAGGAAAGGAATTAATGCACGTGAAGGTGTTAAGAGAAGCAGCTGGGACACCTGTGTTTCAATGCCGGAGGTATTGGTGTCGGCTAAATACAGTGTCTTAGACCCTGCGAGACGGTCCCTAGGGAGCTGTGCCTATTGATCAGGCTGTGCACTACCACTAACGGAGTAGGGGTATTATGGGATAGATATGGACGTCATTCAGTCTATTTCACGCTCATGGATGCTTAAAAGCGAGATAAGCGCTCCCATGGGAATATGATAATTCGGTTGAAGTAATTATGAGAATTTTTCGGAAAATCAATTTTTGGAAAGCATTCAATTTTTTTTATTTATATTGATTCTGTTGCAGTATATGTGTTCGACCTTAAATTGCACTTGGAGAACTTTGATATTTTTGCACTGAATTGTACAACTTGCCATTTAAACACAATAAGCTGTCAATTTCATATTGGATAAATCATCTGTAATTTGATATGACACATGCACCGTACCTTTGTATTAGAAAATCCATAGAGGTTCGTACAAATGTTTTTCCCTGAAACAATAATTTTTGTTATTTATTACACAATATTATAGTTCAGGTAATGTTTTAATAAACACCTGAATGGTTCGTAAAAAACATTTTGAACTTGAGAAGGCATCTGGTGCAGATGGCGTCCTGCAGGGCATATGGTTTAACCTTGGCAGTGATTGCACTAACCTGGGACTGAAGCCATGCTGTTTCACACAGTACCAGTGTTTTCTAGACATCAGTGTTCTGTTGTGTTTAATTACTGAAAGAACCCATTATTCTAGATGGCAGTGTTGTGGCCAGTAAGCACTTATTTTCTTATTCCGATGTACCGTAAAACCTACACTAATCACTGTGTATCTTTCTCAGAAAGCCTCTTCACATGATGTGTGTTGGTGCCGTAACACCTGCAATAATCTCTGTGGGTCTTTCTCAGAGAGCTTCTTCACATGATGTGAGTTGTTGCCGTAAGACATGCAATAATCTCTGTGAGTATTTCTCAGAGAGATTCTTCACCTGATATTTGTTGGTGCCGTAAGACCTGCGATAATCTCTGTGAGTCTTTCTCAGAGATCCTCTTCACATGATATTTGTTGGTGCCGTAAGACCTGCGATAATCTCTGTGAGTCTTTCTTAGAGATCCTCTTCACATGATGTTTGTTGGTGCCGTAAGACCTGCAAAAATCTCTGTGGGTCTTTCTCAGAGATCCTCTTCACATGATGTGTGTTGGTGCGGGTAAGACCTGCAATAATCTCTGTGAGTCTTTCTCAGAGATCCTCTTCACATGATGTGTGTTGGTGCCGTAAGACCTGCAATAATCTCTGTGAGTCTTTCTCACAGATCCTCTTCACATGATGTGTGTTGGTGCCGTAAGACCTGCAATAATCTCTGTGGGTCTTTCTCAGAGAGCCTCTTCACATGATGTGTGTTGGTGCTGTAAGACCTGCAATAATCTCTGTGAGTCTTTCTCGGAGATCCTCTTCACATGATGTGTGTTGGTGCGGGTAAGACCTGCAATTATCTCTGTGAGTCTTTCTCAGAGAGCCTCTTCACATGATGTGTGTTGGTGCCGTAAGACCTGCAATAATCTCTGTGGGTCTTTCTCAGAGATCCTCTTCACATGATGTGTGTTGGTGCCGTAAGACCTGCAATAATCTCTGTGGGTCTTTCTCAGAGAACCTCTTTATCCATGATGTTTGTTGGTGCCTTTAAACCTGCAATAATCTCTGTGAGTCTTTCTCAGAGATCCTCTTCACATGATGTGTGTTGGTGCCGTAAGACCTGCAACAATCTCTGTGAGTCTTTCTCAGAGAGCCTCTTCACATGATGTGTGTTGGTGCCGTAAGACCTGCAATAATCTCTGTGAGTCTTTCTCAGAGAGCCTCTTCACATGATGTGTGTTGGTGCCGTAAGACCTGCAATAATCTCTGTGGGTCTTTCTCAGAGATCCTCTTCACATGATGTGTGTTGGTGCGGGTAAGACCTGCAATAATCTCTGTGAGTCTTTCTCAGAGAGCCTCTTCACATGATGTGTGTTGGTGCCGTAAGACCTGCAATAATCTCTGTGGGTCTTTCTCAGAGATCCTCTTCACATGATGTGTGTTGGTGCGGGTAAGACCTGCAATAATCTCTGTGGGTCTTTCTCAGAGATCCTCTTCTCATGATGTGTGTTGGTGCGGGTAAGACCTGCAATAATCTCTGTGGGTCTTTCTCAGAGATCCTCTTCACATGATGTGTGTTGGTGCGGGTAAGACCTGCAATAATCTCTGTGAGTCTTTCTCAGAGAACCTCTTTATCCATGATGTTTGTTGGTGCCTTTAAACCTGCAATAATCTCTGTGAGTCTTTCTCAGAGAGCCTCTTCACATGATGTGTGTTGGTGCTGTAAGACCTGCAATAATCTCTTTGAGTCTTTCTCAGAGAGCCTCTTCACATGATGTGTGTTGGTGCGGGTAAGACCTGCAATAATCTCTGTGGGTCTTTCTCAGAGAGCCTCTTCACATGATGTGTGTTGGTGCGGGTAAGACCTGCAATAATCTCTGTGGGTCTTTCTCAGAGAGCCTCTTC
Organism: Haliotis cracherodii; assembly: GCF_022045235.1. Taxonomy (NCBI): domain Eukaryota; kingdom Metazoa; phylum Mollusca; class Gastropoda; order Lepetellida; family Haliotidae; genus Haliotis; species Haliotis cracherodii. The sequence continues at coordinate 57,233,598 of NW_027266343.1, read as the reverse complement.
ACATGATGTGTGTTGGTGCCGTAAGACCTGCAATAATCTCTGTGGGTCTTTCTCAGAGATCCTCTTCACATGATGTGTGTTGGTGCGGGTAAGACCTGCAATAATCTCTGTGAGTCTTTCTCAGAGAGCCTCTTTTCCTGATATTTGTTGGTGCCTTAACACCTGCAATAATCTCTGTGAGTCGTAGCAAGAAGATGGCTGTGTGAAACAGATTTCATGGCCTGGGCTCCATTCCACAAAGTGATCTCTTAGTGCTAAGATGGTCGTAACTCTCAAACTTTAATATAGGCTTACAAAGGCCAAACAATTGTAGTGCTAAAAGTCTATGATACAGTAGGAGATACTACAATTGTAGTGCTAAGATGGCTTTGTTGAAGGGGACTTTGGGTGGTGTATGGGTTGGGTCAACAAAAATAATGGTCGGCTCCTTTGTCATGTAGCGCTGACTGAAAAAGTTTTCTGTTTCAAACAGAAATGCCAGGCCTCCTACACCCCCATCTTTTTCTGAATATCAGATGGTCGGTGCATTATCTTTAGAACATCCTCCTACCCTTATTGTCACACGGGGTTGGGTAGCCTAGTGGTTAATGTGTTAGCTTGTCATGCCGAAGGCCCGGGTTCGATTCACCATATGGATACGATGTGTGAAGCCCATTTCTGGTGTCCCCCTCTGTGATAGAGGGAAGTGTCGAGTTACTTTTTCCCCATAGATGTAGCTGGGCTGTGGAGATAAACGCAGTGGCCAAACGATTGTATCCAAATGTGGGAGAGATATCACAATCGGTATTAGGAGAAAAGGTACAGATAATTGACATGAGGATTGTGAGAAAATGCAGGAAATACCAAACTTAACCCAGCTGTTCGTAGAATGCATGGACTTTCCAAGGTCGGATTTTATTCAGGAAGTCATCAATTTTATGATTTAGGAAGATTCTTTTAAAGCTTGTACATTTTATCAACATCCTTAAAGAGACTGCACATAATGTTGATATCTGCTATAAGAAACAAACGACTCGTCTAATAAAACAATGTAGGGAGTTTATGCTTTCAGTGTTTTATAGTACGATAAACAACCCCTACTCATATTTCTAAAATAAGGTCATGTTTTCAGATCCAAACCTTTATTATCAATTATTTATTGCAACACATTTTGGGTAGTGAAATTGATTTTATATAACAATGACGATTTCATAAATGTAAAGAAATTAACTGTGCAGGTTACAATTATATAGATGAAATTTATCATGTATTAAAAGTGTGTCATGTAATTGTTCTGAATATTGATTTATCAGCAGAGAACAAACCCCATTGAGAATAAGACCAATCGCTGTTGATCCAGGTGATATCTCTATATATGTGTTACTTGATTGACATGTATCAGAATATAGGTCAAGGAAATGTTGTTCATTTTTAACAAAATCTGACACCAAACCACGTCTGGAATGTCTTAGATCAGTTGTTGGGATAACAGTTTCTTATCATTCGAGGTGTGATATTTCCTTTGAAGATAGTTGCTATTATTTGATAATACTACTTTTAGTGAATTGTATTGCAATCTGGATCTCAAGTATTGATGTCATCTGTTATTAATAATATTAAGGATGCTGTGTTGGTATCACAGTTATTGGGAAAATATTTTTCTTTGTGTTTGAGTAAATTTGATTTCAAGCAGTATCACTCTTTATTATCCCCCCGAGATAAAATACAGAGGGATTTAGTCATCATTTGGTCCGTTCTTCCATCCACCCATCTGTCTATATTTAGTTCCCAGAGCATAACTTGAAAACCATGACAGATTTTTCATCCAAACTTAGTACATGCATTAACCAGGCGCTGTGGTGCCTTTTGTAATTGTGGGGGCAGGGGGATTTGTCATCTTTTGATGACTCTTGTTTTACTATTTTCTTGTCTATTTGACAAAGAAGACACCTAAAACAAAAAAAAAAACTGACCTAGCTTTACAGACAACATGAAATAATTTGGAAAAAAGATACAAAAAAATAAAAAAATCTTGGATATAGTGTTGTTGACAATAAAAACATCTTTTTAAAATATATTTTTGTGGAAACTGTTTGCTGAGATATAATGTGGAATTTTGATGTTTGAAAACAGACTTTCTGGGTTCGATTTTGATATGATATTTTCTCATGTAACCTAAGTCTTGCTTGTGAATAATTCATAGGACATACTGAACACTAATATATCATCAGTTGTTTGTTAATGCCACCACGCTTTAGACATGACTTCAGGCCATTTAATTCCATGGTTTGTGTGTACTTCGTCTCAAACCAACATTGTACAAATACGCACAGCACAAACTGTTTCTGTAGTCCTCATTACAAGCAATTGATTTGGCCCCTGAGAGCTTGTTTTAGATGTATATCTCAAGCAGAGAGAATGTTTGCACTGTGATTAGCACTTAGGCAGGTAGTATGCTCGTGTCAGGTGTCATTCAACATTCTTTATCATCCAAAACTGGCTCCCACTTGGATGAGATCAAGCAATATATACATAGTAGATATCGCTGAAATGAAATTACATCACAATGCTTTGTAGACCATTGTGATGTCATTGGTTACCATGACATCACAATCAAATGACATCACTAATGGCCCTGCTACTGAAGCTATTAGCAGTACCTTTTACACTTAGAAACTGCTTTTAACTGTCTACAAACTGAAAAAGTTGGAAGAATGATGTTGCATAATAAAAATAAAATTCACCCTCTTGTCTTTTGATATCAAATATATCAACACTCTTTGATAAGTTTGGTTTTACAACACTTTTAGCAATATCACAGCTGGGGACACAAGAAATGGGCTTCACACATTGTACCCAGGTCGGGAATCAAACCCGGGTTTTTGTTGTGAAGTGCGAAAGCTTTAACCACAAGGCTACCTGACCACCCCGTTATCATTGTAACCTACTCATGTTGATCCCTAACATGTATGCAATCGTTGTTACTCTTATTCCTCCACTACCGTATATATCTCGTACCAAGTTCGTTATTCAGTCTCACAATGGTACAAGGATCTATACCGAAACGTCACTATTACAGAAAAATAGTTGAGTTGTTATACATAAATTCTGTCTACTTTGTCATCATAGACACAATTTATGGATAACAACTTCTTTATTTACTGTAAACATCACCTTTAAGGTCCTCCACCTACTGTATATCTTCTGTACCATCTTCGTTATTTAGCCTTGCTCGACGACAGTATAAGGACCTATACCAAAATGTCGCCTTTACAGTAAATAAAGAAGTTGTTATCCATGAAATGTGTCACCAGCCAACTTCTAAGTAATGCCTATCAAACAATTTATTATTTGTCACTTGTCAACTTCTAAGTAATGCCTATCAAACAGTTTATACTTTGTCACTTGTCAACTTCTAAGTAATGCCTATCAAACAGTTTATACTTTGTCACTTGTCAACTTCTAAGTAATGCCTATCAAACAATTTATACTTTATCACTTGTCAACTTCTAAATAATGCCTGTCAAACTCTATACCATTCTCTATGGAATATTGACATCAGCTCTGTGTGATGAATATAGCTGAATATCAGGGAGATGGTTGGATCAGGTTGGTTGGAGACATGATTCTGAAACATTATGATTTTGTGTCATTTGAAGAGGAACAGCATTTATAGACCTAGTTACATCTGAGACTCATGCACAGACACAAGGGTACATCCAGCCTTTTCTAACAGTGTATTTGCCATGAAGGTTTTGCCTAGCTGTGTTTGTCTGACAAGGAATTTAAATTTTGAAAAGACTTAAAAATGTGAACAAAGCGTGATAACTGTGCGTTATACATGATACCTTTATCATTAAGAATACAATGGATATGTATGATTTATATCCTACTTGGAATACCACTACATGGGCGGTCGATATGGTGGGAGAAAATAGCCCTTAATCTATTATATTGCACGATTCCTGCTATCTTTACATTACATATTTATTTAGGAAATAAACATACTGTGTTTTCAATGTAGAGCTAGGTTAACCGTTAATTGAATTTGGAACTGAATGTGCCATCATGACAAAATAAAACAAGAACCTTGGTGTTAGCGAAAATAAGTTTTGTGATCAGCATTGGTTGCATCCAGTATTTTCAATGGGTTGTCCTTGATAATAGCCTTAAACAAGTATTGTGTTGTATTTGTTCAAATTCCAAGCCCCTGAAACCTGTTCATTGAATTTTGATCCAATTTTAAAAATGGCCATCTTGGAAGCCATTTTGAAAATGTCATTTTTATATTTTTATTTGTAGTACAATGTATAATGAAATATGATACACAGTAAGAATGTAAGAATCTAATGTGAACAAAAGTTCCAGAAGGAATCAGGTGAGCTACATTTTGTGGTTAATATTAGCCCAGGACATCTGTCATTACATGTGTAAAATTAAAAATTCATAAAAATGTTGCCATGCCTCACATGAAACCATCTGTGTAAAGTGCCAGCACAGCAACAATAGCTAGAAGCAGAGCCATTTCATTATTATATTTACACAGTCCTGAAATTACACGCAGCCCTTTAATATACCAAGCCAAAATATTTTCTCACATATTGTCGACTGCCCTGAAGAAGTAGATAATTGATTTCTCATCTTTTGTGCTCCAAATTGATTAATATTTCCTGAAGCTAGATTATATAGGCAGCATCTGTGATCAAGCATCAAGTGTTAGAGTTACTGAATCTATTGTTGCTGGCACTGCTGGACCACAATAATTTGATTGCATATGATGGAGAGAGCTTCTGACTTAAAGAGACAGCATGGCCTCTGTATGGTTGCTTCACAACCATGGCATCAATCTGAGGAGGTGGACGACATGTCCCATGACAGCACAGTGCAATGTGGGAGAGACACTGGATGGAAGTGCCTCGCGATTTTATTCTTACTGCCCACTAGGTGGCGCTTGGTAATGGTGGTTTGATGTTCCAAGTGCAGAGGCATAAATCCTCCTCGGAACATGACCGTTAGAATATGTTTGGACACTGTGCAGGCTAGCTAAATTTTGTGTTACTTTGTTGATTGTTATGTTAAAATATGTCTTTAGGTTTTGTTGCCATGAAATGTGTTTGGCGCCATTCATCTGTAGTCTGGGATGGATGTGATCAGTTTGTAGATGTGTATTCTGACCCATGTTATCTGGGTTATACCAGTGTGTAAGAATTTCAATTCTAGCTTGTCCCTTGGGGTATGATAGAGACTGAATTTGGAATTTGGCTGAGAATTGTTTGACATCAGTCTGCCGAAAGTCGATCGAGTCTACCTCCCCATGACCTTTTCCGACCCAAGATAGTGTTGGTGACAGACTGATACAGCAGCAGACTGTCCAATGAGGAGAAAGGAATGGTGGTGGAGCCAATCGGTGACCAATTGTGGTATCCTCATTGTGGTATTCACATTACTGGAATAATAGTGGCGTAAAACCATGCTCACTCACTCACTCACTCACTCACTCACTCACCTACTCACTCAAAATCCACCCACCCACAAACCCAACCCAACCACCCACACACCCACCCACCACCCACTTACTCACTCACTCACTCACTCACTCACTCACTCACTCACTCACTCACATGGAAACATGTTAGTGCTCATTATTTGGTGTCCAGAAAATATTTAAGCCACGCCCACTCTCAGTTACTTGTTAAACTCTCACTGACTCCACATGCCAGTGAAAGGCATCCTAAGCATCAGACAAATCCCTCTACTGCTATTACAATGGTTGGATATTATAACCACAACTGTATTGCAGTGTACAAAATTGACAATAAAAGTCAAGTGGTCCTCGTCATAACCCTGATATTGGAAACCAAAGACTAAGGGGATCTGCAGGTTATAATAGCACAGAAAAAAAGCTCAAAGACCCCAAGACCCCCCTTAATTTCCTAGGCAGTATTGCCTTATTGGTATATATACCTGTAAGGATCTGTCGACTTTCATTCCGTTGCCGAAAGATATTTGTCATAGAGCACCACAGACTTGACACATGCTGATGTTCCAGTGCAGGACCTCCCAGGAGTGTCTGCCAGAGGAAATTCCATATACCTTGCCAATATTAATATATGTATAGCGTACAAGGGCTAATGGTTGACCCTTCCGCCAAAGCTGTTAAGTTCCCCCCTCTCCTGGGAACACCACCATCTCAGAGAGGATAGTGCCAGTGCTATCTCGACCTTACCAAATCCACATGATGCCAAAACAGTGAAAGGAAGAATTCTGATGGACTGGCTGCTCTCTGATTGATCTGTCAGATTTCTACCAAATGATTTGGTTATGTGCAGTTTTGTCACAGGATTTTCAGTATAAATAGAAATTTCTGTATTGCAGAAATTCTGCACTAGAATTCACAGTATGTTTGAAATATTTTGATGGAATTGTTTATCATACATGCATGTGTTGGTGTTGAAATCTGACCTATTTTTGTGAGTAGATTAAAATAAACTGCAAATACAATGTTATATACAGTGCAACTTTGTAAATACAGGAAAACCTTGTTATAAATATAGTGCAACCTGGTCATATGAAGGTAGTGAAACTTTGTAATAAATATAGAACAATCTTGTTAGAAACATATAGCAACCTTTCCTAAAATTCATTACAACCTTGTTATAAATACTGCAGTGAACTTTGTTCTAAATACAATGCAACCTTGTTATGATACAGTGCACAATGTTTTTTATAAATGCAGTGCAGTGCAACCTTGTAAGGATACAGTGCAACTTTGTTATAAAACACTGCAACAGTTGTTGTACAAAATGCAACTTTGTTATGCATGCTGTGCAACCTTGTAATAAATAGTGCAACTTTGTTATGATACGGTCTTGACCTTTCAGTTGCGTGTGTCAGTAAGTTAAATGGTCAGTATGCCATACCCGTGATTTGGTAATCCAGGGTTTGTAAATTTGGACAATTTCACTGGATGTAGCACCAGGAGCAGTACCAGGCTTCCGATGCATGTAGTAGGAAAAAAGTATTACAAAATTCTAAATTTCCACATTAATGTCTACATATCTTTCTGGAGCCAGAAACTGATCAGCTATTTCAGGTTCAAAAAGGGCAGTGACCCTAGCACTATCCCAGCTATAACTAAACTTTGAATTTCCATATCGGGATCCAGCATCAAGAGGCTGAAGCCCCAAGAGGCAGGGAAGCATCACCATAAAAGTTTATTGAGATGCGGCAGGCAGATAGGTGTTACAAGTGGGAGGCATGGAAAGGAGGGATATATCTATAGGTGGAGAGACTTTATTGGACAATGATGACCCAGTCAGAGAGGCGTTATGTAAGGGTATAGATGGAGGGTCATGGAGTGTGAGTGAGTGAGTGTGTATGGTTTTACATCTCTTTTAGCAATATTCCAGCAATATCACGACAGGGACAGAAATGGGCTTCACACATTGTACCCAGAGGTTGATGGGGAGACAAACCTAGAGTCGATAACTAGGGCTGGCTAAAAAGATCAATACCGGTAATCGTAATTTCCGTTGATGGGAAGAAATATTAACGATCATTGATATGAAACTGTTGTCATCAATAATAACTCACATAAACTATTGTGATGAAATAAAGTTTACATTTACCAAAACAGACTTGTCATTGCCAGTTGTCGAAGAGAGAAAGCAACTGTTTTTGTTATATCTCAAACGTCCACAAAACAATCTATGTATAAATGTGTCACTGCTCACCAGTGGCATGAAATATGTTGATTTCTCTCTGGACTTTCTCACATATTTGCTTTAAGTTACTTCTCCAGTATTTCTTGATAACTGATTGATACTCGACCCCCTGTCCCCCCCACCCCCCAACCCATTCACCCACCCCAAATGAAACTGATCTAGCTCAACCAAAGTATATTCGGCTTTCAGACAATCAGCTTCCAAAAATAATCGAAAAATATTGCGATATGAGATGTTCTAAGTCTCCAGAGAGTACAATGAAACATGTTGATAAAAATGTAGATTTGAGATCATTATTCTTTCCTATTTCAATTCCTAATTTTGATGGTATTTGCTCTGTGCATGGTGTTAGTGATGCAAGCGTGCCGTGCTGCTGGCTTGGGAAATGGACATAGTGCTATAAAGGATAGATAAGGAGATAGCGTGAGCTTTATCTGAGTATGAGACACAACAGGGAATTCACAATTGTGTCCTTTGGAGTAATGTTATGGGCTGTAGAATCCCAGTTCACATTCATCAATCGTTTGAAACTGCTCATGGTACCAATAGCAAGGTTGTGGTGGCTTACCATCACTTCTAATGATCCTGATGATGATAGGAGAAGATTAATTGTCCAAATGTGATCAATTAGTCTCTCCAACAATATATCAATTAGGCAATGTGTTGTGTTATACCTGACATATTGCTTGCAAACCTGCTCTAGCATATGGAAGCGCTGGTAGGTTTGTTGCAGTGGGTTGTATGATAACTACTGTTGTCTGGGATTCGCTGAGTTTATAGAGTGAGTGAGTGAGTGAGAGGGTGGGTGGGTGCCTGAGTGAGTGAGTGAGTTGGTGGGTTGGTGAGTGAGTGAGTGAGTGAGTGAGTGAGTGGGTGGGTGCCTGAGGGAGTGAAAGGATGAGTGTGTGAGTGAGTGAGTTGCTTTTTAGCAATATTCGAGCAATATCACAGCTGGGGACAACAGAAATGGGCTTCAGACATTGTACCCAAGTTGGGAATCAAACCTGGGTCAGTGGAGAAATGGTGTCAGAATAGGCTCTCACTACCTCATGTGTGTCTCAGTAAGCTGACTTATGTAGTGAGTGAGTGAGTGAGTGAGTGAGTGAGTGAGTGAGCGAGTGAGCAAGAACAGTAAGCTGACTAAAGTAGGGACCGGTTTGCCAGACCAGACTGTCATCACACGGCACGGGATGTTAAGCATGACATCAGCCACTAGTTTGCCTGGCCTTGACTAGCTCCAGGCCACATCAGTATAGATGAAATATTGCTGACTGCTGTACAATAACGACACTAACAAACCTAATGCCACCTTGTTTGTTGCAGGTACGCAGAAGGCTGCCCATCACCTGACCTCCATCTTCAACCAGTTAAACAGTATTACAGATGGCGAGGGAGGGCAGCTGGAAAACAACTTGAAAACTCTTCTATTCAAAATTAACAGTGCTCGGCAGGACTCCTCCTGTACAGGTTGTGATGGGACCTGCAGCGGCTGCAAGAACATAGTTCCACAAGATATTGCCTATCAGATTGATTTCCGAAAGGTAATAAACTTATGTTTCTACCTGGACCATCCCTACAAATAACATTAACCCATAATCAAGTATATGTTATTCTAGGGTTAGCTCAAGTTATTATTTTTTAATTAGGACTTCTTAACCTAGAATACTTGAGTTGTTTTTGTGAACCTAACGGACCAATCATTTAACTCAGTACCCTAAATTTATATGTGTCTCTGCGATTTCAAGCACTCGTCTGAAGCCTGAATGTAAAAAAAACCCAATTTGGTCTTGTTCTCTCAGATAAGTCCGCATATTAACACTGAAATCTACAAGAAACAACCTAGGCAAGTATACTCCCATATTTAGACTGTATCTGTAACTAGTCATCAAGAAATCATCAGAACGTATATACAGGATTAAACAAGATGGCTGCTGTATAGCTTCTCCTTCCTCTTCAGCTTCCAAACATCAGCACCAATGTCCCGCAGCTCAGCCATCTTGCCCTCCACCCCATCAACAGCACTATGCAACATGTAAGTCTGTTACTATGGTTACTATGCAACATGTAAATCTGTTACTATGGTTACTATACAACATGTAAGTCTGTTACTATGGTTACTATGCAACATGTAAGTCCATTGTATGGTTACTATGCAACATGTAAGTCTGTTACTATGGTTACTATGCAACATGTTAGTCCATTCTATGGTTACTATTCAACATGTAAGTCTGTTACTATGGTTACTATGAAACATGTAAGTCCATTCTATGGTTACCATGCAACATGTAAGTCCATCGTATGGTTACTAGGCAACACGTACGTCTGTTCTGCTGTTACTATGCTTCACGCACAGTATTCAGACTTCACATGTCTTGTCATAGCAGTCCATCAAAGAAACAAGTAGATTCCGGCTATGTGTCTGGGCTATTCTACAACTTGTGAGGACCCGTGAAGATCCGGGGTGGAATAGGTCTTCAGCAACCCATGCTTGCCGCAAAAGGTGACTATGCTTGTCGTAAAAGGCGACTAACGGGATCGGGTGGTCAGGCTCGCTGACTTGGTTGATGCATGTCATCTATCCCAATTGCATGGATCGATGCTCATGATGTCAATCACTGGATTGTCAGATCCAGACTCGATTATTTACAGACCGCTGTCATATAGCTGGAATATCGCTGAGTGCAGCGTTAAACAACAAACCAACCAACCAACATGCTGGCAATGGTGTAGCCAAATGGTAAGTGCTGGCTTCTCACACAGAAGGTCTGAGTTTGTTTCTACATGTTCAATACACATTAGAATATAGAATAGTTTCAAAGTTCCACCACTAGCCCGGGTGTGCAGGTGTTGGAGTATGGGACATATTTGTTAGATTCCCCTTGATAGGGAAATGCTGTCTATATACCCACGTTGATGTCTCAATTAGCTGTGCAGACTTGCATCTATCAGGGTGTAACATTTATATTAAGTTTTCATGTTATAATTAGATCCCCACAGCAAGTGCTTTAGTAAGTAATCATGGTGTCACATTTATTCATGATATTATTATGGATCTGCTGTTCTGATCTTCAAAACCTTCCAAATGGTGTGCTGGTTTTCATGGGGAATTAGTCAGCAAAGAGCCAGAGTCACAAGAGACTATTTACAATTTTATTTACAAGAACACAATGAACAATATCTTAAATGTAGCTGACGGTGCCACAGAGAGTCGGCACAACCCCCTTGGCTATGGGTGAGAGGTTTCCTTGGTTTGAGTGGCAAACCCCTACTGCCTAACACATCTTGCTCCTTTTGTTTTTAACCAAATTTAGAACAATAAAATGAATATGATTGGTTGTTGATACACAATGGGGTGTGCCCTATCGTTAATGAATGGCTAAACAGAGGGGAGTACTTAATCCTGGTGGACTGGCATTTTAAAATTTTGTTGACATATATTTTACTGGGTGCTTGGAAAGAGATTATGAGTCTAAAAATTGTATAATTGTTACACCATGATAACTTGTAAAAGGACTTGCTGTGGATCTAATTATTACATGTGTAAATGTTACATCCTGATACATCCCGAAGGCATTCCAGAAACCTATGATCGTGGGTTCAAGTCCTTTTTAGCCCTTATTATGTTTCATCAAAGTGACAAACATTTTCGACCACACACCATGATATCACTAATATGCACAGTTCAAAGCGGCATTAAACCAAACTCACTCACTCACTCACTTATGTTTATACATAAAGCTGTGATGTCTCCACTGCATCGGTGGTCCGGGTGATTTCAGTATTGTGTAGCGGCCATAAAATTTCCGAGTTCCGTGATGGGATTCGAACCACGGACCTTCTGAACCAAGGTCGGACACCTTGTCCACATGACCAAAGAGGTTAACCCCGTCAGCAAGCTGACAAGGTAAGGATGTCATCTGTGGGACGATTCCACGCCCTGCTACATACTCCCCCGTCAACAGAAGGCACGTCCCGGGCCGCATAGTAGGGTACTGAGGCTTATTTTGCTCAAATTTAATATGAACGTGCTCAGCCCCACGTTGGGCGCCAATGTAGCGGCCATAAAATTTCCGAGTCTCATGATGGGATTCGAACCACGGACCTTCTGAACCGGATGTCATCTGTGGGACGATTCCACGCCCTGCTACAGCTGCACTAAGCAATATTACAGATATTTGATGGAGGTCTGTAAATAATCGAGTCTGGACCTGATAATTCAGTGATTGACATCATGAGCATCGATCCATGCAATTGGGATTCGATGACATGCACCAACTAAGTCAGCGAGTCTGACCACCCGATCCCGTTAGTTGCCTCATACGACAAGCATAGTCGCTTTTTACGGCTAGCATGGGTTGCTGATGACCTATTGTACCCCGGATCGTCATGGGTAGCTTTCAGTAGTGAAGGCTCTCAAGGCCGAGACAACAGGCAGCATTATCAAGTTTCATTCAAGCTTGAAACCCCACTCACATTGCCAGCTATGATGTGTATTGATCAATCGGTTAATGATCGCCCTAATTACACACTGGCCCAGTTCCACTGAGGGCACTACTTACAGCATCTTGATCTACTCTTGATAGTGCATAATAGGCCCTCTTTTAGTCAAACTTGCAATCAGAAAATATTATTGTGTATTTTTTATAAGATTTATTATCAAGTAAGGACTAAAGACATATTCGGAGTGTGATATGTATGATTTGGCAGCTTTAAGCTCCAATATAACATTTTGATTTTACAATAGAAACTGTGAGGATTATGTTTTGGTTAGAGAAATACATCACTTGTCCCATGAGAATCCTGGGTGTAAATCACAGTTGGAAGGGGGACTGGGGCATTACTTAATTTTTTCTGTACATCCTTATTTATCATTGTTTGATCAGATTGCCAATCACATGATTTAATTGTCTGATTTACCAAATAAAATAAAATATTGTATTTATAGGTTAAAAAAAACCCTCCATTATTAGCTTTATTTCTTTTTTATTTCTTTTAAATAATTACTTTTCAATGGCATTTTTCTGCCAAATGACAGATGTTAAATCTACAAAAACACTCAATCATAGAAAGATTAATATTTGTATTGTCATTTCAACCTGTGGCCTTTCTGCTATGTTGTAAAGTTATTATTGTGGGAAACTTCAGGGTAGGTCAACTCAAATCATATAGCTTAAATACAGCTCTACTTTTTACTGATGCCTAACATTATCAAGTTCATCACTGGCACTTTTAGGGCCATTTGTTTTTTTCTATTTTTTTCGATACTATCTTGAAATTTCAAGATACTAAGTTGAAATTTCAAGATACTATAAGTTGAAATTTCAAGATAATAAGTTGAAATTTCAAGATAATAAGTTAACATCCTAAGATGTAAAAATACGTGAATAAGTGAATAATCTTGAAATATCAAGATCTTAGGGAAACCTTTTAGGGTAATTTGTTTTTTATATTTCTTTTCGATAATATCTTGAAATTTCAAGAAACTAAGTTGAAATTTCAAGATATTATCTTGAAATTTCAACTTCTATATCTTGAAATTTCAACTTAGTATCTTGAAATTTCAACTAAGTATCTTGAAATTTCAACTTCTATATCTCGAAATTTCAACTTAGCATCTTGAAATTTCAACTTCTATATCTTGAAATTTCAACTTAGTATCTTGAAATTTCAACTTAGTATCTTGAAATTTCAACTCCTATATCTTGAAATTTCAACTTAGTATCTTGAAAAACAAATGGCCCTAAAAGGCTTCCGTAGGCACCGGTTCATAACGGAAATATATGAGAGTATCAAGATGTCTTTTATTGATCACATGACGGTCAACAAATGGACTGTGGACGTAAGCGGCCACATCCGCAACAAATGGCCACAATTTCCTGTATCATATAACGTCACAATGTTTGTATTTGAAGTGAGGTTCGAAATGATAGGTGAGACTTTCGAGTGTCACATATAACAAAGGCTTGGAGGGGACAAATAGATGGTTTTCTACAAAACTGGATTAGTGTGAATTGTCAAGTACAGCGATATGCCAGATATTAACTGCTGTTTTCATAGTGTGATCTATGAAGGGGGCCAATCACTGCTCTAATGGCACTGACGATAGATGATACTAAAAGCAATACTGCCTGGATGAACACAGTATGTATTTGTGTCAAATGACATGTGACGGCTTCTTGGCCAAAGATTATAGCAAAAATCATTGCGTTGATGATAAATGATATGACTGAGTAAGTTATTTTCATTCGATTCAACAGTAAGATTGCACTCAGCAATATTCCAGCTGATGTCTGTAAATAATCGAGTCTGGACCAGACAATCCAGTGATTAATATGAGCATCGATCCACGCAATTGGGACCGATGACATGTATCAACCAAGTCAGCGAGCCTGACCACCCGATCCCGTTGGTCGCCTTTTACGACAAGCATAGACGCCTTTTACGGCAAGCATGGGATGCTGAAGACCTATTCTATCCCAGAATCTTCATGGGTCTCAACAGTAAGAAATATTACAAATGGGCATTTGGCTGACTGAGTGTCATCGAACACTAGACTCCATTATTCAGAGCTGGAATATAGCTGACTGTGTCATAAAACAACATTCATTCATAAACAGAGTGGTCAGTTAGGTAGTTTGGGTGTTGAGAAACATCTCATGTCGGTCAAGTCCCAGAAGAGTCCATTTCAGACCCAGATCGGTCCCAGATCAGTCCCAGATCAGTGCGTGCGTGCATGGAATCTTCCAGCTCTGTGATGGCAGACTCTAAAAAAGCACATCGGGATGTACAATCCTGTGATTGATATCATGAGCAATCAACAAAGCCACTGTGTATGACCAACAACCATTTAGTCGCCTCCTGTGACAAGCATCAGTTGCTAAGGACCATTTCCACAACAAATACACAAAGGTTATATAGAGTTCATGCTCAGTGCCAATATCGGCAGACATGCTGATATACATTGGAAGGCTATCACAGACCATGTCAGTCAGATGGGGTTGACATGAGAGCACATGGGACCTTGTCAGGCAACTGGTGCCGGCTTCATCAGGGAGGTCGTGTTGGACGTTCTATGGGAGACCCTGGGGATGCTGGCCTCACAACTAATTACATTTATACAAATGGCGGCATTTTCTAATAATTGTATTCTGTTTTCTGGTCCAGTGCAGTGGTAATGGCGTCTTGTCACCTTCTTGCACTGAAATTGGGTCATACACCAGTTCAGAATTGTATAACTATATCTGTGTGTAATTCATATTGTATCAGTATACCTGTGTGTAATTCATATTGAACACTTTCTTCGGAAGATTAATGCTTTCAAAAATTGTTCTGACCAATTTTATTTCTGCATTAGCAGATTTGCTAAACAGTCCTTATATTTATTTCTTATGTGTGTCACATTCTATATGAAATATGTACATAGATGATAATAACTGTTAGTTAATAGTACATATATTAGGGAGTACTACGTACCTTATATATACTTTGGCTTAAAAATTATCTTTCCTAAAAAATTAAATTGACCAAATTTCTTATTTGGTTTGGTTCTAACTGCTTTATTACTTTAATCAATCTTATACTTTTTTGGGGAAAAAGGCCTATTCATGTGTGTGGAATCAAAGAAATAAAACCAAAAATAAATATACTTTTAAAATTACTTAAAAACATATATTCAATCGAGAAATTTATTGCTATGTAAAAGGATGACAAAAGTAACTTTAACAAAAAAAGGTCACTTTTATTCTCAGCATTTGATTCTTAGCTCTCTGTTGATACATGTTATGTTTGAGTCTGATTGTGTGTTGCAACCTTTTTGGTTTAAAATGTGAAAATGTTTGTTTAAAAACTTTAAGATTTTAAAGAGTGTATCGTGTCATTCTATGCAATCGGAAATATGTTTTTGACGGAATGGTGTATTACACTATAACTCTGAAAACAATAAAAATTAAAGAAGAAAGAAGAAAAGTTCCATATATAATTTAATTGATTGATAATATGCTTCATGTCATATTCCTTTGCTTGTACTCTGTCACTGATAATACTTTCATTGGAAGGGGCATGGTTGCACGTTTGCTCAATGCGAGGTCCCAGAATAAGATAGAGAGATGAATTAAATTCTTGAAATATTCGTAAGGGCCATCACTGGATATTCAGCGGAGACAGCATTCTGGGACTAAAGCATTGATGTAATTGTCCCATGTGTGTGGACAAGCAGTATTTAACCTAGCCCTGTCGCTATTTGTTCGTGAAATTAGTCTTATATCCCTCTGATAGAGTGATTAGATGTATAAATATGCCTAGATAAATGATTATTAAGTGTGGCACAATGCTAACATTTGTGAACAATCTCGGAGCTGATCAAGATGCAGAGGAGGATGGTGAATGCGTTGGGGTCTCCGCGGCGTGTGTTTAGGGAACACAATGGTGCTTTCCCCCTCAGTAAATCAGGGAGTTGCAGCAAGCAAATTACACAGTGAAAGAGACCAATCAGCTGTAATCATCAGCAGCAGCATCGCTGTGCATCAGTTGTCCCCATCATGGAGTTCTGGCTCAGACCATAGCAGCTAGCTCGCCCAAGATCTATAATTCATGCTTTTAATTATCTGCGATAAAAAAACTGCTGATAAGTTGCACGGAGATGGATGGAGTTGTCATTATTGTAATCAACACTGGCAGTTATGGCTGCAGCTACTTAAGTTTAGGAGTACTGCGGTTGCTTCTCTACAACAGCTGTTTCCTGCTACTGTCACAACTAATAATAATAATACCGCTGCTGCTACTACTAAAACTACTTTTACTACTAGCAACAGTCACCACCACCACTACTACTACTACTACTACTGCTACTACTACTACTACTACTACTACTACTACTACTACTACTGCTACTGCTACTACTAATACTGCTGTTGTTGCTGTTGCTGCTGCCACTACTAAAACTACTTCTACTACTAGCTACTGTCACCACTACTACTATTAATAGTATTGCTACTGTTGCTGCTTCTACTACAACTACAACTACGTCTACTATTGTTACTGCTACTTCTACCACTGCTGCTGTTCACAGCTGCTGCTATTGCTATACTACTACAACTACAACTACAACAACATTTACTACCAGCTACTGTCACTACTTCTACTTCTACTACTACTACTACTACTAGCTACTGTCACCACTACTACTACTACTACTACTGCTGCTGGTTCTACTACTACACTACTACAATCTCATTAACATCAGATCTTAGTTTTCGCTATGCTAAAAAAAGATCTGAGGACATCCCAATAGGGTTCACGTCAGAACAACCTTTCATCCGACCAATCAGAGCGTCGCTTACCAGATCATGAAAGTGACAGTCGGAATGGGATTTCTTATCTTGCAACCTCGAAAACTCTAACAAGGGGTATTCCGAACGATAGTTACGGACTTGATGACTGAATCCATACAATCTAGACCATCTATTAGCCATTCTAGAATGTTTTTTTACATGATCCAAATCAAAATTTCATGCTTCAAGTAGTCAATAGCACCTGATGCTTGTCTTAAGAGGCGACTAACGGCATCGGGTGGTCAGGCTCGCTGACTTGGTTGATGCATATCATTGATCCCAATTGCATGGATCGATGTTCATGATGTCAATCACTGGATTGTCTGGTCCAGACACGATTATTTACAGACTGACGTAATATAGCTGGAATATTGCTGAGTGCGGCATTAAACAACAAACAAACAATAACACCTTCAAATCTGGAGGAAATTGAGGTTCATTTCCTAATTGTAGTCATGTCTATATTCATTTTGGACTTATGAACCTCCAGTAACGTCATTCCATTGTTCTTGTAGGTCGCTCTTTTCCCGTATTGTCCTTACGCCCAATTTATCCAGGATATTCTTGATAATGTCCCTCTGGACCGGGATCTGTTCTATGTTCCACTGTCAGCAAATATTCTGCACAATGTTCCTAAGTATTTTTTTTTACTTGCAAGCTCTTCAGATTAGAAACATTTTACAGAATATCCTGTGGGACAGATGACCACATTAAAGCCCTATCGAATGAAAATAAACATTTTTTCAAAATTTGTTACTGGAGCAAAGTTTGGAGACATTTTTTTTGGTGATGTTCACTATTTTCAGGTAATATCGAAATTGAACATGATTGGTCGAACTTTTGCTGAAGTCAGCTTGACGTCTCCTTTGTAAACGTTTCACATTTTAGTTACGATTATGTTTCAAAAGTTCCTGTGGATGTCAAAACGTTTTTGTAAAGATTATCGAGCTTGTGGCGAGATACCGTATGCGAAATTAGCATCAAGTTTCCGAATGGCCGATTCTAACTTTAATGTTTTGACGCATTGTATGGAAAGATATGGAAAATATCAACAAATGAATCATAAAATAGAAGTTTTGTAAAAATATTGCAACTTCCATTTAGATCTAGTCAATTTGAGAACATAACAGAACTTACATCAAAGACCGATATTTCTCATACAGTCAACACTTGCATAGTTTGGGATTTTCAACATTTTCTTTGGTTACACCTTTCCGTCCTCATTCCCGCCTGTATTCGTTGTCTTCTGGGTACAGGAAGTAGTGATGCCCGTTGGTATCAATATGTTGGCCCGTAATTTGAGGATTTGGTGACATCACAACTGTGGTCTCTGCAACCCTCTCTCTATGCAAAGTTTAGTCAGATAAATATATGTTTTCTTAACATTAATATTTCAAAGACTATGGAATGTCACCTAAAATAATTGAAAAATTAAATTCAACATCCTTATAAATATACAATTGACAAACATTTCTATGAATTTTACTCTATCTATAAAGTTTGATTCTCAATATATCTCTTCTGTTCTGCTGTTAAACAAATCTGTAATATACACAAGAAAATATGGGCTGTTGTGTAAATTTTCGGCCTTACTTGCAGTTTGATTTAGAAGTTGTTCAGGGCCCGGGGTGCTTATTGAAACAGGGCACTGAGTTTGGAGATTTCTAATGACTTCTAAGATGTAAAAGCAAGTAGCTTTCAAGTTAATAATTTGCATTAATCAATGCAATTTGCGGCAATTTTGAAGCCATTCACAAAAAATGTCTACACTTTACTAGCACCGTGACGACAAATATCAAAAGTCTTGGTTCGCTGAGATCGCAGGAAGACAGCTAATCAAGGAGTGACATCAATATGTTTTGCCTTTGTGGAGGTATTAACGAATTTACACAAAATATGCTTGCTGGTTTAAATGCTTAAACATATTAACACCATTTCTTATCAATATAATAAGCCAACAATAATAACTTCACAGACTGCTCATGTGATCATGAACACAAAACACTGCAGGCAACAAACAATACAACATCAGTGACATATTCAGCTCAATATTGCACCCCAAGCCCCATCCACCCTATTCAGCCAATCAGGAAACAGTGTTCTGCTAGTAGGTGTGACCTATTTTTTTTGGTTTATGGAAATATAAACGCAACAACAATTGCAAGGTTGGCCAAGCACATGCCAAGGAATTGCTGAGTTTTAGTGCAGTCTGTGATTATTATTAGTTTCAAGTCAAGGATCGGTCGGAAGAAAATTTATACAATCTCTCAGACCATGAGCTCATCTTTGGAGTATTTAATCCCGACATTAATTGCCAACTGTTACTTGTGACAAGGCAAATGATTTGGATTCACACAACAAAACATACTTCTATTACACATCAGTCTGGAAACGTCATATAGGACATCCATCATTCAATGACTTTTCTCTGATATCTGGTTGCAAACCAGTCAGTCTCATCAATATGCATGAAGACAGTTAGAAGAGGACCATGCAGATAATTGTAATGATACCCCCTCTGTAGCCTCTATAGTGACCTTGGGACAAGGGAGATAACTTGGTGTAATTGTCATGCTAGGGTTAGTGTTTTTTTAATTTTGTAAAGATTTTAGGTTTATTAATCATTGTCCTTGATTACAAATGTTTGAATTGTAGTTGCAATATGTAAACCATTGTAGGATATCATTCATGCTCAGAGTTGTGACCTTGGTGTAAGGGCGATAACTGGACATTATACTTAAGCAGTTTGATTATTTGTAACAGATTTGTCAATGCTGTGCCTTGTTATTTTTATATATATTATCAGCTGCAATGATCCTGCAATTTAAGTTTTTTATCTTTAGCTATTATATCGACATTTCGTTAAAACTCACTGTTTTTGTTTTTGCCATTTTGCCATTGATTGGATTGTAAGGCGGATGCAATCCATCTGCATTGTTTATAGTTTTCATATATTCTCCAAAACTTCTAGACGGGATAGACAGTGCCGTCTAGAAAGTGGTCAGATGTAACACTTATCAGAGGGGTATTCAAAGTATGTGATCGAGACTACCAGTTACCAGAATTCCATTTTGGTGTAGGACGCTTTTTGCGTGAGTGGGTTAGGTTGCTGACTTTGTGTGCTGGCAATAAGGTTCCTCACTCTGAGGGATAAAGTACAATAAAGTACTAGAATTTGTACTTTACTAAGAAAGTGTAATCCCAGATAAACATATATGTTAGAACTGCATTGAAATAGTATGATAGCATTCCTGACCTAATCAATGATGTTTCAAGTGGGTGTAATTCCTAGAGGTATATCAGTTCAATGTCTTTGAACTTTTCAAACTTTACTGTCTGTGTCAGTGCATTTGAATAGGACTGTGTACTGATGAGGGGAGCATTTGAACCAGGTGAGCTACATTTTATTTTGGCAACTTTCCACTTCCAGACTTCACCATGATAAAAACGACTTTGCAAGCATGTTGACTAAATCTTGGGTGTTTAATGTCCACTTTGAAAATATATTGACATGGATTGCCAGCCAAATAGTGGAAATTACCGCCATTGTAGTGCTGATTTCATTGTGCATGCTTCTGCAGTGGGCATTGTATATGTTATTTAGTATATTTGCTGACGTTCTCACACTAGGGGCTTGATGGCCCTACTCCACCTTACACTTCAGCAACAAGGAGGCTGGAGCAATCATGGCAATCATTGTATAGTGACGTCATGGATATGTCAGTGGTATGAATGTCCATACATACCATGCAGCAAGTAGAATCAGGGTTCTTTGAAACCAGGGCTGGGACGAGTCCAAATTTATTACCCAGGTACCCGACCCTACCCGGGTACCCACTGCAGAGCTCAAGAGTTGGGAACAAAATGTCTGATTGGGAATTGTTTTACAGCAGCCCTGGCCAAAACTAGTTAGATACAGGTATGAAACAATCAGATCATGCGTTCACTGAAGTTGACTGAAGCTTTATCTTGACTCAAACATATACAAGTCAAAAGGAATGTGTGCATCGTCAGAGAGAAATGCAAACATTAGCGACTTGTAGTGTAACCACGTGACTAACCACGGGTCCGGGTAGTACTGTGGGTACCCAGGTTCTACTCAGGGCCCACCCGACCCAGGTACCCGAGTTACCCATCCCAACCCTACTTGAAACGCATTTAAATTTAAATCATCATCAAGCTGTTCACTCTTATGCGGCTTTGATTGGGTGATTGTTTGATGGGCCAACAGTCATTACAAAGACAATTACAACCAGAATGCTGGGGAATTATTGCTGATTGAACACAGTCATCCCTGTGTAATGTAAGTATGTTTAGATAAGAGCTGTGCAGATCAACACGGGTTTACTAACGTCATCAATGTGCTATTTAGGCAAACATGGTAAGACAGTTTGCGTTAGTGGATGTTCGATATTGATGAGATGATAATTGGTTTGGATGTGGAGTATTTTGATGTTTGTGACAATTGCAACAAATATTATCTTCATGATCATCATTAGTGGAGGGTAATCCAATGTTTGCTAATCGTATCTTTATTGACTGGTTGTTGGTAATGAGCAGGTGTTGGTAGTAATGATTCTCCCACTCAACATCTGTAGGAATGTGCTAATTGTGTTCGATAACATCACCAGTTAGATTCCAATACCATGACAGAAATTATGAACATGACTTACCATATTCGACGTAATAAGCGCCCAGGCACTCACAAAATTAGAAATCGGGAACTCTTATTAGAATAACGTTTTTGTGAAGAAGAAAAACAGAGTTGAAAGATCTTAAATTTCATGGTTTATGCTGACAGCCTGAAATGATACAAAAGAAAAGTCTTTGCGTATTATACAGGACAAATATATTTTTCCAGAATTTAATTACCCATAATTAAGTGCCTATTATACACAAATAAATAAGTCATGTGTACATTGATCAATTGGAAGGGGTGCTAACTGGGATTGTTCACTAGCCAATATATTAGCATATATCGCCGTGGGCGCTTATTAGAGCTGGGTGCTTATTACGTCGAATTAATCATATTTTTTTGTAATGACATAATCAAATTTAGTTTTTATAAATAATACTTCTACAGGTTTTTTTTTGTCTTGGTTTCTCATTTCTGGTTAACTTTCATCAGTATCAAATTGGGCAATTGGGATAAGATAAAGTGTAGATATTCTATTGGGCTGGACAGATGTGCATAATTTTCAGAAATACCCCCTTGTTCTACCTATGTGATGTGGTCAGTAGGGGCTCTGGTTAGACGGACAATGACACTTCTGGGCCGTGAAATAGCTCAGTGGTAAAAGCATTTGCTTGTCACACCTAAGGCCCATGTTTATTACCTCACTTGGTGAAGGGGCGATGGGGTAGCCTAGTGGTTTAAGTGTTAGCTCGTCATGCTGTTTGATTCCTGACATGGGTACAATGTGTGAAGACCATTTCTGGTGTCACTCACACATGGTGAAGCCCAGTACTGATGGCCCAATATTTCTGGAATATTTCAAAAAGTGGCATTAAACACAATTTACTCACTCATAACATATGCCTCAAATATATGTACTCTCAAACTGTAGGACTCCATGACACTTTCTTTTCTTTTCAAAAGAATACATCATTGATATATGAACATAAACCTCGATATAGTCATATTTTTACAGGAAAATACAAAGATTACTGACACATGTATGTTAATTAGGAAGACGGGAAATTTCCCATGGGAATTTTGACGCCAAAATGCAGGATTGGCATTGAGTAATAAGAGGTTTCAAGTGTCTGCCATTAACTTTATCATGTACAATAGGGTTTTGACAGTGCAATCATGGTTTGTGCAAATACAATGCCAAAAAAGGTCTACCTATGCCAGTCCCTCTGTAGACATGTCACAGCCATGTTGTTAGAATGGTCATTACTAATTGTACAGCTTCCTGTGCATTTTTTTTTTGAAAGACGTTTGTCTCAGAATTGAGATCCTGTAAATGCTTGTCCATAAGTGGGTCCTTCATGCGGGGATTCACCCTTGTTTGCTAAGGAAATCTTGGGCAATTATTGCAAGAATTTGTGGAATTAAATTGAAGAAACTACCAGGTAACCTTGGAACTCACAAAGTACATTCTGACTTAATAAAACTACTTAATCGACATCAGTAATTGGGTATTACTTGATATTACTTGGCCAGGGACACCCTTGTGGGGAAATGCCAGCAAGACAAGCAAACGCTTTAACCACTAGGCTACAATGACGCCCCTCAGTTTTTCACAGCTCCTTGTAGTGAAGCCAACCATGAAGCTCCTTACAGTGTTTGCCGCCTATCTGGTTTCATGTGTGGATAGTGAGAGGAAGTTGTATCATAGGTGATGTGGTGGAGTTTTTGTTTTTTGTTGAAAATGGCCTGTTTGATGTTTCCCCGAGGTCTGACAGGTAGAAGTGCCCCCCACACCTTTTGACAGCTGGTTGAATGCATGATTACAACACTTTCTGAAAATCAATCCCAGAGGGATTTGTCCCTTCAGCAGGTGTGAAAAGGAGGTAAAACATTGATCAAGTAAGCGAGCAATTTCACATTAGATTTTTCCTCTGTCAGGCAATACATGCTGTGATGATTAAAGGCGTGAATTTAACACTGTTTTTGATTCTTTTAAATGACATTAGAAGTTTCATCATTAATTATTGTAAGGTCTAGATATATGATTGGCCCGTCAGCTCAATACCTTTACTTGGCAGTCGTCCCGTGCAACATTTTGATGTCATTCTGTTGTATACTCCCCAGGGAGTTGAGAATAATAACTGGAATGCATATGGATCCGCTGGTCGGGGAATGTATATATATATTTGCACTCTGACAATAACATGCTGAGTGTCAGAAGGCAGGAGACACTCGCTTAATTGCTGCACAAATGTAGGTGATACAGAGTGCCCCAGTAGATGATACTGAGTTGTATCAGTAGGTGGTACAGAGTTGTATCAGTAGGTGATACAGAGTGGTATCAGTAGCTGATACAGTCATATCATTAAGTGATACAGTCGTATCAGTAGGTGTTACAGAGTCGTATCAGTAGGTGATACAGTCATATCAGTAAGTGATACAGTCGTATCAGTAGGTGTTACAGAGTCGTATCAGTAGGTGATACAGTCATATCAGTAAGTGATACAGTCGTATCAGTAGGTGTTACAGAGTCGTATCAGTAGGTGATACAGTCCTATCAGTAAGTGATACAGTCGTATCAGTAGGTGATACAGAGTTGTATCAGTAGGTGATACAGTCATATCAGTAAGTGATACAGTCGTATCAGTAGGTGATACAGAGTCGTATCAGTAGGAGTTACAGAGTCAGAAGGTGACATCAGTATTGCATGAAAGTATGGAGTCTTGATCAGACCTTGACTGTGAATTATATATGGCTTCTTCTCCGGTATTAGCATGTGAGTTATGTTTGACATAAGGTGGAGTGAGAACATATATAATTCATGGAATGGAAGATGATTCCTGGTGGCATGTGGAAATTACTGCACCAGCGTCCATGTCGGGGGTCTATGGCTGTATGAGCAATAGAAATTAGTCAAAGAATCATTGTTTGTACAAGTACCCTTCTGTACCTACAAAACTCTATTTCTTAATTGTTCCCACCTATTAATTTCATTATGTGTATCATATCTGAAATTGCAGTAGCAGTTATATTTCTTGCTGGAAGCAAGAAAGCAAGATTTAATTTTGCATCAGGCATTGATATAAGGATTGTTTTGTAGAGCTTTAGACAGCATCCAGTGTCTGTGTGTGGGGTTCAACCAGTAGCGGGTTTACTATGGGTTTGAAAAAAACCCTGCAACATTTACTAAAATAATATAAAAATAAATATCACCGTTTAATGTGGTTTTGGATGCTTACGAAACATTTGTAGTTTTCTCGCTAATCACAAGAACAACAGTAAAACATCTCAATCATATAAAAGAAAACTTCACATCAAGCCATCACCTGAATATTTACAATGCCTGTGTGACGCCACACCCCTAGTTATAGCGGGTGTACTTGCAATAAACATGGCAGTCTGAAAACATTTGATGTCCGAAAACATATGATTTAAAGATAATAAAATCACCAGAACTATGACCTGAGGCCAGACCAATTCATTTATATTTCAGATATTCTGATAATTTTGTTTAAAGGCAAGAGTAAAATATTAAAAAAATCATGACGGAAGATTTGTAAACAATTCTGGCGCAGCATGGATGTTTGATAGAGTGTTTTCTCTTGTTTCAGCCGGAGTATTACTATGACAAAGGTATTGCTGCTGTCTTGACGACGAGAGTTGCTGATGCTGTGTCAGGTGAGTGGATGTTTACCTGTCCTTCATCCTGCCTGGTGATCCATATACACACCAGCCTCCTAACTGGACCACTTTCCTAGATGTACACCTCATTCTTCCATATAGGAGGGGTGATTGATAAATTCTAAGCTTCACATAGAACATCTTCCCGAGGCAAGGGAGTTAACTCACTATAAAAGTCCAGTTTCCACCCTTGCCGAACTAAGCTGGAATTCCGGAGTTTGCTTGACTAATGAGACTATACATAGTCCAATCAAAATCGCATAACGAACTAGCAAGATGGATTTCAACGTGCCGATTTCGGTCGACTGCAGGATTTGCAAAGTTTGTGTACCATCAACTGGGCGTTTAGATATTTTGCAGATGTTTTCATGTTTTTGATCAAGGTGCTCAAGTGATTTGATGCACTCAGCATATAAGATCTGTTTTATTACAATACAGATCTTGATTATTGATCAGATTGTGTTGACTGGGGGCTGCCATTTTGATTGAAGCAAATGCAAGGGATATTTTATGGAATGTGATTTGTCAGAAAGATGCACATAGAAAGATTTGACCTAAAGACCATATAATGATTTCTTTTTCAAGATAATTCCGTTCAACATTAGTACGCTTTTACCAACACTGTTGGAGGGATTTTATCCCAGTTTCGTATGAGTGCTTCTCTTGGCTTTCCAAAATGTTCTCCAAAGCTACTATAATGTCATTGTTTGGGCAAATGAGTTCTGGCTAGAGCTCTGGCTCTGCATGGGAACAGTTTGAAGTCTGACGGAGTCAGATCTGGAAACTTTGGTTGGTGCTGAAGGAGTTCAAAACCACTCTTGTGGAATGTAGCCATGGCAATGACTGATTTGTGCTCTGGCACATTGTTCTGATGGAAGAGCACACCTTTTCTCAGCTTCCCATTTCTCCTAGTCTTAATTTCATCCTGTAATTGCCTCAAAAGACCAGCATGATATGCTACGTGTATTTTCAGGCGTTATGGAAGAGAGTCCACCATGTTGACATCCTCAGCATGCCGGAACATGGAGGTCTTTTTTGGTGGTGATGTCAAATGCTTCCACCGTTTGATTGTTGTTTGGATTCAAGCTGAAAGTGGTGAACCCAGGTCTCATCCACAGTCACAATTTGTTGCAAGAACCTTTCTGGATCAGCTTCAAACATAGCTAGATATCACAAGACATGTCCCTGGTGTGTTTGTGATCAGATGTTAAAACCTTGGGAACCATATGAACTGATACTTTCGTCGGAATGCACTGTCTGCTGGGAAATACCGACTGAACTGGCAGTATGACGTGCCGTCATCCACTGTTCGATCACCACCATATTCTTGATCATTTGTGATGTTGCTGACATCACAGGCCTTCCAGCATAGGTGTGATCTTCAAGGCTCTTCATGCCATGCCTACACTCTACTGCCTACTTCCCTACAGTGGCACAGGAAGCGGCAGCCTTACCTAGTGTTATACTCATACAGTAAACTATGTTTATAACGAACCCGATTATTGCGAACTTACGGATATAACAAACTGTTCTCTTGGTCCTGGCCATTTGCCATATACTTTATCCTATAAATTTGATGGATATAACAAACACACTTATAACGATATAACGGATATAGCAAACTCACCTTGTGGTCCCATGTTTTATTCTGTCAGTGATAATGTTCAAGTGTCTAACAAATAGTTGATCCCTGAGCTGAGCACCAACAAATCTGCCTATCAAAACATCCGCGGGCAAGCGCTGCTGTTCAAATCGTCAATAAACAATTGAAGGCAATTGATTTACTCTTAAGTACTGACATCTTGTCCTCAAATTACACCCTCAATTAACAACAGTAACACAGTGATTGAAGTGGATATATTCTGTACATGTACAGTGCACACTTTTGTTATTTATTGAGTAACATGATGTCACATGACTTGATAAAAGATGTCTGACGGTCAAAATGCGTAAAACGAACGACGGATATGACAAACTGAAATGAGGGGTTCCTTTGAGTTTGTTATAACCGTAGTTTACTGTGTCTTCACGGATAGCTTTTGATGATAAGCCCGTTCTGCAAGTACTTGTTCACTGCACGTTCCTCAAGTGTGTCCATTTTCCAAAGGTAACTGACCACTGCTTATTTTACTGACTTGTCACACTGAAACAATGAGGTCAGTTGACTCAAGTTTTCTGTGGATATACCTCCTTGACATCATGTCATTTCAACAAAAATAGATTTCAGTATTATCAGTATACATGCTCAGAACTTGGAAGAATGATGTTGGTTGAGAAATAGAATTTCACTCTTGTGTCATTATACAACAAATATATCAGCACATGGTGATAAAAGTCATAAGGACAAGTGTCTCTATATATAAACATCAGCTATTCAAAATGTTGATGGACAAATTCAGGTGATTCAACTCAAACTTTTTTTTGCAGTGAACAAACATTATTTGAACTAATTTGTGTAAAATGAGAAAATGTTTCTTTTGTGTCTTGAGACAAATTTCCTTTGAAAATTTAACTGTTGAGAACAAAGAATTATTTGTCAATTCTTCATGTTAACAAAATTAATGTGTCACAATTTGAATGATCAAACCAATCAGTAGTCACATCTGAAGTGAAGCAGATTATGAACAAGCTGAAATTACATCAAGGATATAAAAAAACATGCTGTTTATCTAGAAATAATTACTTTAATTGAAGAATTTCCTTTTACAGATTCAATAATTGAGAGATTGATTTAAGTATCAAAAGCCATTTAGATTTAATTCCACTTGTTACAATGTTACCCTGAGCAGCCACTTAGAAAGATGGCTTGTGTCATCTTTTCTTATGTTGACCACAGACTAGAATCCTGGTAATGGTCAGGCTGATTCTATGAGAGTCACACAATTTTTGCAACTGTTTGCAATTTGTATTTGTATTTTTTAAACTCTGAGAGGAAATATTGTCTGTTCCAGACTGGTGACAAAGCTGTGTTCAGAAGTTAAATTTAAGTTTATTAGTCTAAACATTTAATAAAGTCTTTTTCCTTGTTTTTGTTTTTGTGTA
The DNA here is from genome assembly GCF_022045235.1 of Haliotis cracherodii. Lineage (NCBI taxonomy): Eukaryota > Metazoa > Mollusca > Gastropoda > Lepetellida > Haliotidae > Haliotis > Haliotis cracherodii. The sequence continues at coordinate 57,205,207 of NW_027266343.1, read as the reverse complement.
AGATACTTTCTTTTCCGCAAGGTGTACATGACCTACATTCTGAAAAATGTTTTTCTTGTTTGTTTGTTGTTTAACTCTGCACTGAGCAATGTTCCAGCTATATGTCGGCAGTCTGTAAATAATTAAATCTGGACCAGATCATCCAGTGATTGACACCATGAGCATTGATCTACACAATTGGGATACAATGACATACATCAACCAAGTCAGCGAGCCTGACCACCCGATCCCCTTAGTCGCCTCTTACGACAAGCAAAGTCTCCTCGTATGACAAGCATGGGTTGCTGAAGACCAGTTCTAACCCGGATCTTCATGCGTGCTAACCGCAAGGCTGAGGATAAAATATGTTCCTGTTGTATGGATGTTCTAGAATCAGGATGTAATTGAAAAAAGGGACATCAATTACAAATAAAAACAAATAATCAAGAATTGAATTATAATGAATTGATGTATAGTTTTATAGAAAATATCAATTCATTTACACAGCTTTTTGTGTCTATTCAGCACATCTTGATTAACTGAATATTTGTGATATTGTCAAGAGCTGTTAGTAATTTGTAATTGTTAATATAAGTAAAGCGTCTAAGATTACTAACCCTGTTCTGAAATTCTATCCTTCCTGAAAATCAATATGGAACATATACTACTCAAAAGAAGTTAAAGAACACCTGATTTGTTCATATAACTATGAAGCGGCTTAAAGCGGCGTAAAACCATACTCACTCACTCACTCACTCACTCATAGGACTATAGTTAATATGGCAACAATAGAAATTACAAGAACACCCAATTCTTTCATGGCACATTGACTATAGCAATCAGGTGTTCCTTAGCTTTTTTTAGTTGCATAAAAATTACTGTTTTATAAATTACTATTACTATTAGATTTATTTTCACATTATCTATCTTAAGATTATATGGTGGGTCCACCAGTCGTCTCAAAAGCTGTAGAAACTTTTGAAAACTGATAAGTGTCTAAAGCCACGTCAATTAGTAATTTCTTTTATGAAGGCATCATGAAGGTCAATCTATACTGGGATTTGATGGCATGCTTAAACCAAGTCAGCGAGCCTGACCACCTGATCCCATTAGTCGCCTCTTATGACAAGGATTGGTTGATGAAGACTTCTAAAGCCACATCAATTAGTATTTTTTTTATAAAGAATCCACCACTGAATATGGCAAATGTTAAAAATGATATTAAGTGTTGAATTGACAATATGATTCAATTTAACATCTTTTTGCTATAATATTTTACAATTTCTTTCAGAAAATCGACCCCACATCCCCGACATCATGATCTATTTATTAGTTTACCTTCTCATGACATACTGAACTGAAAAATCTGTAAAAATGATTTTATGACATTTGCCTGGACTAATTAAAACCATACACTGAAGATATGTCAGTACATTCTCTCTTGTCTATCTTGCAGAGTTGAATGACACAATAACAAGGTACAGTGCAACGGTGGCTAATTCTATATCTGGACTCAAGTTCCCGTCTCAGAAGGTGAGCCCAACCTACTCCACCTACTTGGAAATCGTAAATGGCAGCCATCTTGAAAGTGCCATGTTCGTCATCACTTAGCCAATCATTCTTGTATCTGCATGGGCGGATACAGATGGGGGTAGAGGGGGCACCCCCTCTTTTTATTTCGAAAAAAATCTTTATTTCCGTATAAATTACCACCAAAGACAATAAATAGATCTTAATTGTGCACCCCCCTTTTTCAAAAAAGCTGTATCCGCCCATGATCTGTATGTGATTTCATCTACTTTGTGTGTATGTCTGTCTAGTGGAATCTAGTAAAACAACATACTGCTTTGAAAATACTATGGGACATAATAAAGCATCAATTATTCCTCACAGGAAGAGTTAATTAGGACATTTTTAACATGGATGCTTAATCAACACTTAGGGACTTGTCATTGATTATTTTACTTGGGGTGGGGGTGTCTAGGGGAGGGTCATACAAAATATTACACATATTTGGGGAGGGTCATGAAATAATGTACAAGGACATGTGGAGGGTCATCCAAAATTAAGGGCAATTAGGGGAGGGTCATTAGTTTTGGTACATTTGTGAATAAAAAAACTCTGACCCACTCTAATAAATGACAGGTCCCCTAGTATTTTCTTATAGCTTAATGCTCAGTGATAACTCTCTATTCGATTAGGTAATAACACATACGCCTCATACTCAGGTTTTGGTTTGGTTTGTTGTTTAACGTCGCACTGAGCAATATTCCAACTGTATGATGGTGGTCTGTAAATAATCGGGTCTGGACCAGACAATCCAGTGATTGACATCATGAGCATCGATCCACACAATTGGGATACGATGACATACATCAACCAAGTCAGCCAGTCTGACTACCCGATCCGACATGATTAGTCGCCTCTTACGACAAGCATAGTCGCCTTTTACAGCAAGCATGGGTGGCTGAAGACCTATTCTACCCCGGATCTTCACAGGTCTGATACTCAGTGATAACTATGGTTATGATAGGTAATACGACATGCATACATAGATGCCTGCTCCAAGTCCCTAAGCGATCACGTGATTGCATTCAGTGACTTCAACTTTGTTTCTCACAGCAAACTTAGCTAAGTTTTAGATTTAGACGCTTCATGAATACCAATGTTTTTTATTTGGCTAAGTCAATTTTGGAAACTTTATATTTTTTTAGTCAAAACTTAGTCATTTAATAATAAGCCCCTGAGCCCCGGGGCCTCATAACCTCTATCTAAGGGACTGACCATTTGATATTCTGGGGGTGGGCCTGGGTATTGAGATTACCGGTAGATAGATTTTCAGCTTCTGCTTCAAAACCAGATATTTTTTAAATTTAAGACTATAATTCTGAATTGTTTTTAAAAAAACCACCTTTCAACAATGTAATTTTTGTAAAAGCTAATTTCTTTTTTTTCAACAGCATAATTATTTTTTTACAACAAGCACTATATGGTCTGATCTAAACATATGGGTTCGAATCCCAATTTGCCCCGATTATGTTTCTAGGTTTGTCAGCACCCTACCCGTGCTCGTGGGTTTCACTGAAGTGGTAAACGTCTGAGACCTGCATCAGTTCGGGCTTTCCTCCCACATTAAGCTGACACGCTGTGATAAAACTGGAATACTGTTAAAAGCGGCATTAAACCCAACTCACTCACTCACTCTTGTAGCTTCAGTCAGCATGCAACGGCTGAAAAATGATGATGGAAATTAGCATGTGTGTAACGGCTACATCACTATACTTGTTATGATGTGACTGCTCCTTGTGGATATGAAAGACTGATATCAATACAACACCATATTGTTTGATTCATTTATCAAGATCTCTTCATATTTCAGGACTTTTTCTTCCCTAATTTTCGAGAATCCTTCCAAAGTTTTGACAAGCGGTTGGTTGTCAGTGACACAGTCAGGTATGTACAAAGGGAGAGAACTCTACATTCAAACAAATCCATTATTTAGCACATTTATGTATGCTTCAAACAAAACTCTGAGTAAGGGCTCCAAAACAACTACAGTAAACGTTTATGACAAACAGATGGATATAACAAACTTATTTGTGGGCCAGGCCATTTGCTGTAAATACGCTGTTAATATGCTTTTGACGAACTATGGTTATAACGAACTAAAATTTCTGGTCCTTTCGAGTTCATTATGACCGTAGTTTGCTGTACTGTCTTGAATACAGCAGGATGTAAACAGGAAGTGAATGTCCTCCAATAATGTTTACTTTGTATTTCCAGGTATGGGTTTACCTGGGTCTTTGTGTTTGTCAACTTTGTCGGGTGTTTCATTCTGTACCTGGCACTGACCATCACGGTCAAGGGGAAGAGGGAGGCGCGACGAGGGGGACAGCCCAACTACTACCCAGCCTACATCCTCTACGTCGCGTAAGTCAACCATGAGCCATTCAGTCACACGAGACTAGTTTCCAGGTGTCAAATATATGTGTAAATCAGTTTTCCAAATAAGGCTGATAGTCACGGGGTCCTCGTCCTATGTTGACCCTGTTGTGGGAAGTTACTGATTGAGGGTGACCCTAGATTCAAATACCGTTTGAGAAGAGTAGGGGTTTAAGCGATACACCGGTGCACCGGTGCATCGTGAGCTTCATGTGATGATACGATACACAAAATGTTTTTCTCTGACGATACACTTGCTGAAATAATTTACTTTCTACTCGTTTAATGACCCCTGGTATTTTTGTCCGCCAGAATTAGCAAAATGTGCATTTGAAGTTCACTACTAAAAATAGCCCTTATGAACATATGTCTACAGCTTGCCTTTTCTTTTGAACCTGCTCTGAAATGTTTATAGTCAAGAAGTTTCCATGCGATGTGAATATGCGTATGGCATTACATGTCGTATCATGACCTATGTATTGTGATATGTATCGTATCCTGACATATGTATTGCGATACGTATTATATCGTGACCGATGTATCATGATAGTTTCATATCATGACCTATGTATCGTGATACATATCATATTATGACCTATATATCATGATACATATCATTTTGTGACATATGTATCATGATACGTATCATATCGTGACCTACGTATCGTATCATGACCTATGTATCATGACCTATGTATTTTGATACATATCGTATCATGACCTATGTATCATGATACATATTGTATCATGACCTATGTATCGTGATACATATCGTATCATGACCTATGTATCATGATATGTATCGTATCATGACCTATGTATAACGATACATATCGTATAATGACTATGTATCATGAAACATATCGTATGTATCATGATACATATTGTATCATGACCTATGTATCGTGATACATATCGTATCATGACCTATGTATCATGATATGTATCGTATCATGACCTATGTATAACGATACATATCGTATAATGACTATGTATCATGAAACATATCGTATCATGACCTATGTATTGTGATACATATCGTATCATGACCTATGTATTGTGATACATATCGTATCATGACCTATGTATTGTGATACTTATCATATTGTGACCTTGCTGTATCTTGGTTGATAACGGTGTTAGAACCTACACCGAAACATCGCTCCTAATTGTAATAAAGAAGTTGTTCATCCATAAATTCTTATCCTTACTGCGTAATTACATGTCTGAACTCGTACAGGTTCAAACATGATGGCATGACCATTTGACATCATTTAGAAATGAGTCTTTGGAAATATGATTAAATATTGTGGCATCTAATATTGGTATGATATGTTGCATGTCATGCCAGTGGGAAGACAGAGTACCATTTTCTGATATGTTAGTGTAGCGGGGTGGGATTTGAACCACAGACTTTATCAGCTGAGATTGGACCACATGACCAAAGAAGTTAAATCTGTCAGAAGCTGACTAGGTAAGGATGTCATCTATGACTCCTTGCCTTTCTGACCCGTGAAGATTCCAGGGTAAGACCCCAATTGTGTGGATCGATGCTCATGATGTCAATTACTGGATTGTCTGGTCCAGACTCGATTATTTACAGACCGCCGTCATATAGCTGGAATATTGCTGAGTGCGGCGTTAAACAACAAACCAACCAACCAACCTTGCCTTTCTGCATTAGGATAGGAAGGAATATACACATTTCTCAAAAGCAGTTTAAGAACTCCCAATTCTTTCATATGAATGTAGTTAATCTGTCATGCCATGACATTCAGAACCATGTGGTATTCAGGGGGAAACATATCACGCTGTCATACGATTTATATTCATATTTATATTAGGGGCCGTCGGGTAGCCTTGTGGTTAAAGTGTTCACTCGTCACGCCCAAGACCCTGGTTCGATTCCCGACATGGGTACAATGTCTGAAGCCCATTTCTGGTGTCCCCCACCGTGATGTTGCTGGAATATTGCTAAAAGCGGCGTAAAACCATACTCACTCATATTTATATTACAGCCCATGACAGGGATAAGAGATATTTGTTTTTCTCTCAGGGTTTCATTTGGCTGTATTGGACTGTCTCTCATCTTCATGGCGCTCTGCATGATGACCTTCTATGCAGGGGTCAATCTGGAGAAGGTCGTGTGTGAGCCGGCAAGGAAACTACAATACATGACCGAGGTGAGACTGAAGCTGACAATTTAATTTTCTGATTTACAGATTTTATTTTCAACAAATGTTCTTGGGTGTGACAAAATGCGTACTTATGTGCTTCAGAATAATTTGCTTCATCTGGAATACAAAACTGGAATATTACGTTTTCTGTATGGAAATAATATGAGGTAACATTCATTCACTCACTCACTCACTCACTCAGGTGCTGGACATCCCGGACGTGGTGAAGAATCATCCTGGGTATTACCTGTCATCTATCATCCTGGGCAACGGGAGTATCACAATGAAGTCTGCAGATATGTACAGGTAGGCTCAGTATGTAATACAAGTGCAGGTACATTTTATTTTGTGGTTCATGTTCAGTAACATATCACCAAATTAGTCTGAGTATTGTTATATACCGATAGTGCTACATACACTGTCAATACCTCATTTATGAGGTAATATGCTACAAACACTGTCAACACCTCAATTGTGAGTTAATATCCTGCCTAAAGTCTCTGTACCTCACATATGAGGTAATATGCTTCAGACACTGTCAATACCTCATTTATAAGGTAATATGCTACATACACTGTCAATACCTCATTTAGGAGGTAATATGCTACAGACACTGTTAATACCTCATTTTTGAGGTTACTAAATATGCTACAAACGCTGTCAACACCTCAATTGTGAGGTAATATACTACATGCACTGTCAATATCACATTTATGAGGTATAATGTTACATACACTGTCAACACTTCAATACAGTACACTTCAAAAGCAGTACATGCCATTGTTTACATGCTCAGTGACCTGGTGAAGGGGTTGGAATCACCTGATTCGGATATGTTATGTAGAATTCCTGGTAAGTGTAGACACCTTTGCCCGAGTCTCTCAACTGCCACTGATTGCACCTTGAAAACTCAGTACAAATCTGCCACCCATACAGACAGAGACAAAGACTACTTTTTCTGAAAGTGTGAGGTGCAGGTGAGCTACAGAATATTGTGGTTCTATTTGTGAAGGTACCACATGCACGTAACTAAAGAGAAGATCCATTATGAATGGATTAACATCATGAAAGCTTGACTGAGACAGAAATAGACTAATTGCAGGCCCTGCCTTGTCCATCTTGCCATGGTCTGTGTTCCTTTTTTCAGATCTTGCCTGAAGAACGAAGGATCACACCAGCTTTATTCACATCACCTTGTGCCAACAATCTTCCAGGACCTGGACTATACACAGGTGATGTTTTGCTTAGAGAAGAAATGAAGTACATGCTATACCGATAGTAGATTTGTCATTCTGTGAGAACAAGCTAATGTAGTCAGAGCCTTGATTGTGGGTGTGGATGTCGTTTTGCACAACAAAATTCCAGCCATACCATGACAACCAGTAACTCATCAAAACTGTGCCAATCAAACCAGTGGTTGATAGCGTGAGCAACAATCACTCTATCAGGGCATAATGACACATTATCAAATTCTAATGCCAAGCAGGGGGTATTAAATACCAGCTGTATTTAGGAATACCAGAACACTGAAATAATTACCAACACATGGATATTTGTTTCAGGGGGAATCAGAGGAGGGTCATAAAACATATGACAGCCTCTAGGGGAGGGTCATAAAACATATGACAGTCTCTAGGGGAGGGTCTTAAAACTTATGACAGCCTCTAGGGGAGGGTCATAAAACATATGACAGCCTCTAGGGGAGGGTCATAAAACATATGACAGTCTCTAGGGGAGTGTCGGGTCAAAAAAAATATGACAAATATTAGGGGAGGGTCATAAAACATATGACAGACTCTAGGGGAGGGTCATAAAACATATGACAGTCTCTAGGGGAGGGTCGGGTCATAAAAAATATGACAAATATTAGGGGAGGGTCATAAAACATATGACAGCCTCTAGGGGAGGGTCTTAAAAAATATGACAGCCTCTAGGGGAGGGTCATAAAAAATATGACAGCGTCTAGGGGAGGGTCATAAAACATATCACAGCCTCTAGGGGAGGGTCATAAAACATATTACAGATATTTGGGGTGGGTCATAAAAAATATGACAGCCTCTAGGGGAGGGTCATAAAACATGACAGTCTCTAGGGGAGGGTCCTAAAACATATGACAGCCTCTAGGGTAGGGTCCTAAAACATATTACAGATATTTGGGGTGGGTCATAAAAAATATGACAGCCTCTAGGGGAGGGTCATAAAACATGACAGTCTCTAGGGGAGGGTCATTAAAAATATCACAGCCTCTAGGGGAGGGTCCTAAAACATATGACAGCCTCTAGGGGAGGGTAATAAAACATATTACAGATATTTGGGGAGAGTCAGGGCAAAATGGACTTTTTATAATAAAATATAAAGATGAATTTGCATTTTACCTTTTCAGGGAGGGCCATGAAAATATGTTTGCATATGACCATCCCTAGACAACACCTCTGACCTACAACTCCCTGCAATAAATAACCATCCCTAGAGAACACCTCTGACCTACAACACCCTGCAATAAATGACCATCCCTAGAGAACACCTCTGACCTACAACACTCTGCAATAACTGACCATCCCTAGAGAACACCTCTGACCACCAACACCCTGCAATAAATGACCATCCCTAGAGAACACCTCTGACCTACAACACCCTGCAATAAATGACCATCCCTAGAGAACACCTCTGACCTACAACACCCTGCAATAAATGACCATCCCTAGAGAACACCTCTGACCTACAACACCCTGCAATAAATGACCATCCCTAGAGAACACCTCTGACCTACAACACCCTGCAATAAATGACCATCCCTAGAGAACACCTCTGACCTACAACACCCTGCAATAAATGACCATCCCTAGAGAACACCTCTGACCTACAACACCCTGCAATAAATGACCATCCCTAGAGAACACCTCTGACCTACAACACCCTGCAATAAATGACCATCCCTAGAGAACACCTCTGACCTACAACACCCTGCAATAAATGACCATCCCTAGAGAACACCTCTGACCTACAACACCCTGCAATAAATGACCATCCCTAGAGAACACCTCTGACCTACAACACCCTGCAATAAATGACCATCCCTAGAGAACACCTCTGACCTACAACACCCTGCAATAAATGACCATCCCTAGAGAACACCTTTTCATATGAAAATAGTTAATCTGTCAAACGTTTTGAGCAATATACATATCACAGAAAATGCAAGAACCGTTTAATATTGAATGGTGATAGATGCAACTTTACCATAGATTTATTTTTGTTTAAACCATTGAAGTCAAAGTAAAGTTTGTGTCTTTGTCTTCTTCAGGCCTTCCAGACCGTGGACAGTAGTTTCGACAAGATGTATGTAGATCTTGGTGGTGTTTCAATGGTCACCTCGGAGTTTGAGGCCTGGATTTTAAACTTCAACAAAGCAGCTATGTTCGACCTCATCAGCTACTATGATATGGTAAGGATGGGTATTATTGAACACTTATATGATTCAGTGACATAAAACTTGACAGTGAGGTACAACTGATGGACATCTTAGCAATAGGGGAAATATATTTATGTTGGTAAGGTAAGGTAAGGTAAGGTAAGGTAAGGTAAGGTAAGGTAAGGTAAGGTAAGGTAAGGTAAGGTAAGGTAAGGTAAGGTAAGGTAAGGTAAGGTAAGGTAAGGTAAGGTAAGGTAAGGTAAGGTAAGATAAGATAAGATGCTAAGGTAAGGTAAGGTAAGATAAGATAAGGTAAGGTAAGGTAAGGTAAGGTAAGGTAAGGTAAGGTAAGGTAAGGTAAGGTAAGGTAAGGTAAGGTAAGGTAAGGTAAGGTAAGGTAAGGTAAGGTAAGGTAAGGTAAGGTAAGGTAAGGTAAGGTAAGGTAAGGTAAGGTAATTGGTACAATCATATAATTTCCAAACTTGATTTTCTTTGCATAAAAGCATGATATATGATAAGATAAGATAAGATAAGGAGGGATAAGATAAGATTTTAAGATATGTACATAAGAAAATAAGACACTTACTAATATAACCACCAGTAAAAACATGTAGAAAATTGAACATTATTACAGTGACAACAAGGAATTGTATTTTAAAGTATGGTATATGTGTTTATATGACAGCAAGAGTAAACTTTGATAAAATTTTGCCTGAAATTGACCAGTAATATTTTTAGCAGATATATTTCTCGTAATATCATTTCAACTTATTTTGCAATATTTCATAATTGACAATGTTTATAAAATAAAAAGATCATTAATCAGTTTTAATAAGAACCATGGCATGTGACACAGCATCAAGGGATTGTTCCGGACCTGGTCACAACCCATATTTGATTTGTTAATAAACTTGATCTATTTCATTTTGGGTAGTAAGAAACCTCACACAACTTATTATTGTCAATTAATGTGGTGAGACCACCCCTCTATAAGATCGCTTTGTGCAAGTGCTACGACAACCGTAAGTCTATGTTCAAGCATAAGAGTTACGATAAGATCGCTTTGTGCCAGTGCTATGACAACTGTAAGTCCATGTTCAAGCATAAGAGTTACGATAAGATCGCTTTGTGCCAGTGCTATGACAACTGTAAATCTATGTTCAAGCATAAGAGTTACGATAAGATCGCTTTGTGCCAGTGCTATGACAACTGTAAGTCTATGTTCAAGCATAAGAGTTATGATAAGATCGCTTTGTGCCAGTGCTATGACAACCGTAAGTGTATGTTCAAGCATAAGAGTTACGATAAGATCGCTTTGTGCAATTGCTACGACAACCGTAAGTGTATGTTCAAGCATAAGAGTTACGATAAGATCGCTTTGTGCCAGTGGTATGACAACTGTAAGTCTATGTTCAAGCATAAGAGTTACGATAAGATCGCTTTGTGCCAGTGGTATGACAACTGTAGGTCTACGTTCAAGCATAAGAGTTACGATAAGATCGCTTTGTGCCAGTGCTACGACAACCGTAAGTGTATGTTCAAGTTTAAGAGTTACGATAAGATCGCTTTGTGCCATTGCTACGACAACAGTAAGTCTATGTTCAAGTATAAGAGTTACGATAAAATCGCTTTGTGCAAGTGCTACGACAACCGTAAGTGTATGTTCAACTTTGTGCAAGTATACTCTGGTGCTCATGACGTGATGGAGATATGACACTGGATAATTGAGGATGTAGAACTGACAATTGTGAAATATTTTACACTTTCCAGCTCAAGTCAGGTGTGATCAAAGCTGACGTGAATGACTACATCAACAACATAAGGACTATATTGAACTCGGGAGGACCTACATTGCCTGCACAGGTTATCTTAGTTTGTGTTGTCCCAGACGTCCATGTTGTATTGTACTGTTCTCCTAGCAACTGCTAAACAAACATAAGAAACGTCATGACCTTGATCTGTTGACATGCGTATTCCCTGCAGGTTGCTCACGGTTGCTCATGGTTACAGCGCATATGTCATGTCAAACTCCACATAACTCCTGGATGTCTAAATGAGTGAGAAGCCAGTGTGCATGTGCTGCAAGCCCCGCTGGGTCCATGGCTAAGCCATGGTGGGGGGTGGGGTGGGGGTGTGTGTGTGCAAGGTAGCGATATCTCCCCCCCCCCCCCCGGGCGAAAACTGGTTTTGAATGATTTTTCTCGCCATGTTGGTTGCAATCGCGATATATCAAAAGAGAAAACGTTTCAAATATTTTTATCTACATTTTATATGGATATGTAAGAATTTCTCCACCTTGTGTGTGACAAAGGTGATAAATGTCTGAGAGTTGACAGGTATGGGGTAGCCTAGTGGTTAAAGCGATCGCTCATCACCACGACGACCCAGGTTTGATTCCCGACACGGGTACAATGTGTGAAGCACATTTTCTGGTGTCCCACGCCGTGATATTGCTGGAATATTGCTAAAAGACGTGTTAAACCAAACTCATTCACTCACTCCTATTTATCCTGATTTTTGGCAGTAAGGCAGACTACAGGTTGACTGCTATCTGTGTATTCACGTTCTCGTTTCTCCTCCCAACAATACCTGTATGTAATCAAGGTACAGAACAAACACTTTTTTATATTCTTTTCATATTTATTGATTAATCCAAATTAAAAACAATATATCTTAAAAATAACAGTTTTGACAAAAAGAAAAAAGACAATAGCATATTTTCAGTGAAAACGGTTTTTAACTTTCTATTTCTTTCACATATTTATGATAATAACCATTTATCAAAGCGCTACTTGTACCCCGGTCACGGGATCAGTGTGCACACAAGACTCATTCTCTGCTCCCTGGGATGTATACAACACAAGCTGCCTGTTAGGTGCTTGAAGGTTAACACCAACATTGTCATCTCATCCTACCAGGTACCCATTCACTGCTGGGTGAAAAGAGGCACATTTCGAACAAAGTCATGAATCGTTCTGGCATTAGTCCTTCTTTGTGAATCATGACAGATTTCCTTGGTTCTATACTGTTACCACTGTTATTCTATTGTATCTATCAATGTGTGACTGTATGTTTCAGGATTATCTGCAGGACGTGGCAGACAGCCTACAGGATCTGGCAGGCAGTATCCAGACTGTCACTGTTCTCAAAGTAAGGATACCAAACAACTAAATGACAGCTCGTAAACTAAATCATATATAGACCCGTAAAGATCCGGGATAGAATAGGTCTTCAGCAACCCATGCTTGCTGTAGAAGGCGACTAACGGGATCGAGGTCAGGTTCGCTGACTTGGTTGATGCATGTCATCGATCCACATTGCGTGGATCGATGCTCATGATATCAATCACTGGATTGTCTGGTCCAGACTCGATTATTTACACACTGCCGTCATATAGTTGGAATATTGCTGAGTGCGGCGTTAAAGAACAAACAAACAAACAAATTATATATCATTTTTATAGATTTGCCTTTCTGATTTATTTTGGATAAGTTAGATAAAAGGATTCAGCATTATCTATGGAACCTTGATGTGGTGATTCAGTAGTCATAAAATAGGTCTTAATAATATGCTCTGTACATGTATATTTTACAGAATAATGTCTTGGCTGAATTCGAACTCTACCAATCAGAAGTCAAGCATATCAAGGTGAGGGAAGAAATTATCGAAAACTGCTGAGTTCTGAAGGCAAGGTTACTGCAGTGTTTGTGTCCAATGGATGCAATGCTATTTTCTCCGTAGTTATCTGCCTGGAGAGTGGTAGGTTGGCAATTCGATCCCATATGCACCATATCAAAAGATGTTAAAAATGGTACTTGTTGTTACCCTGCCTGACACCTTGTCCGTCGGAAGTCATATGCTGTTTCTGAGTGGGGTATCCATGTTAAACTGTGGCATGGCATAGCACACACACAGACACACACATCATGTTCATCTCCCATCAAATGTATGGGATTTACTGTAGTAGGTTAAACATCACACACATGTTGGATGCAAATAATAGAACAGATACTGATGTCAGAACACAGTGGTGACATGCCATTGGCACTTCCCTCTTGTAGCCTACTGTTATATCAGCACAGCTACTGATGTGAGAGACAGTGGTGACATGCCATTGGCGCTTACCTCTTGTAGTCTACTGTTATAGCAGCACATGCCACTGGCACTAACCTCTTGTAGTCTACTGTTATAGCAGCACAGCTACTGATGTCAGAACACAGTGGTGACATGCCATTGGCGCTTATCTCTTTTAGTCTACTGTTATAGCAGCACATGCCACTGGCACTAACCTCTTGTAGTCTACTGTTATAGCAGCACAGCTACTGATGTCAGAACACAGTGGTGACATGCCATTGGCGCTTATCTCTTGTAGTCTACTGTTATAGCAGCACATGCCACTGGCACTAACCTCTTGTAGTCTACTGTTATAGCAGCACAGCTACTGATGTCAGAACACAGTGGTGACATGCCACTGGCGCTTATCTCTTGTAGTCTACTGTTATAGCAGCACATGCCACTGGCACTAACCTCTTGTAGTCGACTGTTATAGCAGCACAGCTACTGATGTCAGAACACAGTGGTGACATGCCACTGGCGCTTACCTCTTGTAGTCTACTGTTATAGCAGCACAGCTACTGATGTCAGAACACAGTGGTGACATGCCATTGGCGCTTATCTCTTGTAGTCTACTGTTATAGCAGCACATGCCATTGGCACTTAAATCTTGTGGTCTACTGTTATAGCATCACAGCTACTGATGTCAGAACACAGTGGTGACATGCCATTGGCGCTTATCTCTTGTAGTCTACTGTTATAGCAGCACAGCTGCTGATGTCAGAACACAATGGAGACATGCCATTGGCACTTAAATCTTGTAGTCTACTGTTATAGCAGCACATGCCACTGGCGCTTATCTCTTGTAGTCTACTGTTATAGCAGCACAGCTACTGATGTCAGAACACAGTGGTGACATGCCACTGGCGCTTATCTCTTGTAGTCTACTGTTATAGCAGCACATGCCATTGGCACTTAAATCTTGTGGTCTGCTGTTATAGCAGCACAGCTACTGATGTCAGAACACAGTGGTGACATGCCACTGGCGCTTACCTCTTGTAGTCTACTGTTATAGCAGCACATGCCACTGGCACTAACCTCTTGTAGTCGACTGTTATAGCAGCACAGCTACTGATGTCAGAACACAGTGGTGACATGCCACTGGCGCTTACCTCTTGTAGTCTACTGTTATAGCAGCACAGCTACTGATGTCAGAACACAGTGGTGACATGCCATTGGCGCTTATCTCTTGTAGTCTACTGTTATAGCAGCACAGCTGCTGATGTCAGAACACAATGGAGACATGCCATTGGCACTTAAATCTTGTAGTCTACTGTTATAGCAGCACATGCCACTGGCGCTTATCTCTTGTAGTCTACTGTTATAGCAGCACAGCTACTGATGTCAGAACACAGTGGTGACATGCCACTGGCGCTTATCTCTTGTAGTCTACTGTTATAGCAGCACATGCCATTGGCACTTAAATCTTGTGGTCTGCTGTTATAGCAGCACAGCTACTGATGTCAGAACACAGTGGTGACATGCCATCTGCGCTTACCTCTTGTAGCTTACCGACACAGAGGATATTATACTACTATTGTATTATTTCAATGGTTGAGATAGTTAACAAGAAAACAGTGATTCAAATGTGAAAAATACAAATAGCAAGATATGATAAGGATCCTAAATTATGTGCAACTAGAACTGCCAAGTTTCTAATTTGGAGAAAGCTGAAAAATAAGTCCTGAAATTCTTTGAATGAGTTCATATAACCTTTATCTTTTTTACATGTTCAAAGTTAGGACTGCCATTTAATTAATTTCAGAGAGAAATCTTTTTATTTAAGAAAATATGTGAGTTGTCAGTCTAAGCACAAAATTGATGAACATTTTCCGACCATTTAGAACTTGTCAAATTTTGTTTGAACCCTTATCATACCTCATCCTATATTAAAAATGATAACTTTCATAATATGTGACCATAGTTTTGGTTTGTTAATTTCAAGTTTTGGTAAGAAGAAGTTTTTGTTTACAGAATGTCACAGAGTCAGCTGTGAGGAAGCTGAAAAGCCTCGACCCGAGTCTACAAACTAGATCTTCAGTGCTGGTCAGAAAGGTGGGTGCTTTGTGTATCAAGGGAATTAGTCTACGTTCTGTATTTAACGTAGTAAAAATATATCGGGTGGGGGCCACATTTTCCACTTGGTCCTAGCAATGGGGAAAGCTTCTGAGTATTTCGTAACAATACCCAAGAACGAAACCAGTGAAATAATGTTTATCTAGTTTTTCTGGCCACATGTCCACACAGTGGGTTTTTGCTCTGTGAGTTCTTTGGTTTATATAAGCCACTGTGATGCTGCTTAAAGATTGCTGGCTGTCCCCCGAAATAACAGTCACCTCTAGTTGAAGCTCATGACTTAAGTAACAACTTGTTGTTTTCACCATTAAGAAACAACATGGTTTTTTTCACCATTAAGAAACAAAATGGTTTTTTCACCATTAAGAAACAACATGTTTTTTTCACCATTAAAAAAAAGAACAAGGTCTTTTTCACCATTAAGATACAACATGTTTTTTTCACCATTAAGAAACAACATGTTTTTTTCACCATTAAGAAACATGTTGTTTTCAGACCCGTTAAGATCAACGGTAGAATAGATCTTCAGCAACCCATGCTTGTCACAAAAGGTGACTAGAAGGATTGGGTGGTCAGGCTCACTGACTTGGTTGATGCTTGTCATCGAT
Organism: Haliotis cracherodii; assembly: GCF_022045235.1. Classification (NCBI taxonomy): domain Eukaryota; kingdom Metazoa; phylum Mollusca; class Gastropoda; order Lepetellida; family Haliotidae; genus Haliotis; species Haliotis cracherodii. The sequence goes on along the minus strand of NW_027266343.1, from coordinate 57,188,900 downwards.
CCCACATTGTGAGGGCCGATGCTCATGATATCAATCACTGGATTGTCTGGTCCAGACTTGATAATTTACAGACTGCCGTCATGTAGCTGGAATATTGCTGAGTGCTGTGTTAAACAACAAACCAACTAACCAACCAACACTGTCAGGTAACAACATGTTGTTTTCACCAATAAGTAACATGTTATTTGCACCACAGGGTGTGGATGAGTACCGCCAGGCATTCAAGGCCACCTACGCCGACTACAAGAACCGCAGTGAACACTGGGTCAGTATTCTCATTGGATAAGATGCCAGTCACATGACCTTGAGTTGTATCAATGCAACTCTTACTGGGTTTACTTTGAACTTTTATGTGAATTGAATCCTGATTGCTGTTTGTAATGTACTCACTGCTGAAAGAAACGTGAACATATAGAGAAGTATGTACGTTAAGAAGAGATGTTTCCAATGCGTACCACTAGATGACAAAACTAACAATGAGTCAAGTGTAACCACAGAGTGTCTTTACTCTTATCACGATATGCTGCATAAGATTTTCAAACTTTATACGCTAATCCTGAACGAGATAAATGGTGCATCTCGAGTCATGGATTACATGTGATGGGTTCATGAGCATTGGTTTACACAACATACCAGTATGTCCGTTTGTGCATCGAACAAATCTAATATGCTATGTTGAAAGAATGTCAAAGACGCAGCAGTGGATTAAATGGCTGAGGGTGTGGAGGTTCTAAACAGCTACCCCAATTTAGAAATGGAATAAATACTATTACAGGCCTAAATGGCATAACCATGCCAGGCAAAATTTAGCTATATGGCGACTTGCGTTGCCAAACATATTTGTTAATAGAAAATTAATGCTTAGGCCCAAATGGCGGAATAGTTGCTATCCGACCACAGCTGCAGGTCTAATTGGGAGTGAACGCTGGCGGGCCCAGCTATGTGGCAACTTGGGTTGTCAAATTTAATTGCTCATATATACTTAATGCTAAGGCCCAGATGGTGGAAACGAAGCAACCTGACCAATGCTGCGGGTCTAAATGGGAGCGAACGCCGCCAGGCCCAGCTATGTGGCAAATTGCGTTGCCAAATATTATTGTTACTAGATTCCCGAGTGAAAACCCGGGAAAAACTGGGTTCCAGCTGGTGCGAACATGATAAGTAGAGACAGTTACGTTATTGAAGAAGCAGTGATGACGTCACCATGAGATGATTACGTAACTTGCGAGGAAACTCACATGCAATGATGCAACGGAAGTAGGTAAAATTGTAAACATAAGATGATATACCTGCAATAAAAACACATTTAGTCGCTTGTACTAAATGTAAATATGAGTAAGTCTTTATATACTCAACAACAAAAGTTCCTGTGACACCAATATTTTAGTGTATTTTTCAAACAGGTAAAGTTTGGTTTTCAATATTGTAGTAGATGTATGGAATCAAGTTTACAGAAAATCTACAGAAAAGCATGCATTCCATGCAAAAGTTGACTTTTATGCAAGCCCCATGCATTTCATTACCAAAGAATGGGTATAAAAACATGTGCGTTAATAGGATTCCATATGCATTGTTTAGCATCCTGCTAACAGCAACCACTCAGAAAAACAACAAAATTATGCAATTATTCAACATTACGAAATGCCACGCCTGTCCGAAAATGAGCGTCTGCGAGCCATTGGTATGCTTGAAGCAAGATGTGATGTTGCAAGACAATTTAACGTCCACAGAAACACCATTTGGTGTTTATGGCAACGTTGGCAACAGACGAATGCAGTCAGAGACCATCCTCAGTGGCAGGCCACGCGTAAACAAAAATAGAAGACAACTGGATTCGAACAACACACCTACGTAACAGTAACAGTGACTGCAAGAAGCATCCCTGGCCTTCGATAAATATCTTCACAAACCGTACGTCGTCGCTTCAGATGTGCAGATTGTCTCCAGAAGACCTGCCAGACGTTACAGGAAACCACTATCCAGAACGTTTACAGTGGTGCAGACAGCATCTACACTGGACGGCAATGCAGTTGGGACAAGTTCTATTCACTGATGAGTCTCTTTTTGACCTCAGCCACAGCGATGGACGGATTCGAGCGTACCGACGTCGAAGTGAACGTTATGTCAATCCTTGTGTCATGGAAGAAGATCGGTTCAGGGGCGGCAGCGTTATAGTATGGGGTGGGATTACAGCAAGACAGAGGATCCGTTTGATAGTGGGAGAGGGAAATCTCAATGGACAGCACTACCACGATGAGATCATCGGCCCTGTTGTTCTACCGTTTTTGTGTCGTCATGGCCCAGGCATTACCTTTCAACATGACAAAGCCCGGCCTCATATTGCTCGACTTGTTCAGGATTCTCTTCAACAAAACAACATGAATGTCATCCCCTGGCCAGCTTGCTCCCCTGATCTCTCACCAATCGAGCACATGTGGGACGTCAACAACGTCAACCACGTGTTCCACAGACACTCCAGGAACTTCGAAACATGCTCCAGCAGATATGGACAGATATCCCACAGGACTTTGTGCGACACCTGGTCCATTCCATGAGACGAAGATGTGTTGCTTGCATCGCAACCAGAGGTGGACACACATGCTATTGATTTGTAAATTGACATATTAAAAACATAACTTTGCATTAAATCTTATTCAATGTCACAGGAACTTTTGTTGTTCAGTATATATGAACCAACATGTATGGTATTCACGCTGCTTTTGGCTGTGAGTATATAGATTTAAGCTTGACTCACTGTGAACTGTGTAAGCAATAACTTTGTAGGTTAACTGGATCCTTTAATGGTGGGTACTTTTTCAATAGTTGCATCCTTTAAATTTTCTCCTATAGTATTTGAATCTAGGGACGTCCCAAATCTTGAACTTTTAATATTAAGGCTGTGATCAGTACTGTCATGCTTTTGGCAAACACTGTTGATAGTTAATAGTACTGATTGAGAACTATATGTGAAAATGCCACAATGAGAGTTATCTCTCTTGCTGCCATGTATGCCATGAAATACATGTTGTAAGTTATTCCAGATCCGTGAACTGGGGAACTGTCGACCTGTTGCCGACGCCTACGATGCTTTAGTGTACGGCTTCTGCGATATGTTGTCAGACTTTGAGGTGAGTATTTTATTTACTCTTATAGTGCAAATGTTTGCAAAATGTCTGCAAAATTAAAATTAAATTGAATAATTATTAAACAGTTTATAACTTGGAGAATAACATAATCATTGCCCTATGAAGATCTGGGTTAGAATTGGTCTTCAGCCACCCATACTTCTTGTTACTAACGGGATCGGATGGACAGGCTCGCTGACTTGGTTGATGCATGTCATCGTTTCCTGATTGCTCAGATTTATGCTCATGATGTCAGTCACTGGATTGTCTGGTCCAGACTCAATTATTTACCCACTACCATCATCTAGCTGAAATATTGCTGAGTGTAGATTAAACAATAATCAAACAAACAAACAAATTTCCTGATGACATAACATTATTCAGTCAATGTAAAACAAAGGTAGGTGCTGAAATCTGTATCATTGTTCACCCCTCGTCAAAAGGAACAACTAATCTTTCAGAAATTTAACAAAATCGTAGTGAACAATGTGTAGCGGCCATAAAATATCCATGTTCAGTAATGGGATTCGAACCACAGACCTCTTGATCCAAGGTCGGACACCTTGTCCACATGACCAAAGAGGTTAACTCCGTCAGCAAGCTGACAAGGTAAGGATTTCACATGTGGGATGAATCCACGCCCTGCTAGAAATGCATCGTTGCGACGATAAGTTGCTGTGTGAGTGAGTTTGATGTCTGCGATTTCTAAAAATATACAGCAATGGCAGGCTTGAATTTTCCATGTGAGTGAAATGTGCACACCCAACAATTGGTGTCCCCAGCTGTGATATTGATGAAGTACAATTACAATTGCATAATGCCCTGCTTACAGTCTAGATATGACAACACAGATAAAGTACAAGAGATGTGTATTTTTACAGAATGCTGATTGGATGCTGGTGGGAAATAACTCGGTGACCTTGATGTGTCTTCTGGTGTTTGTGTCAGTCGTGATGTACTATCTGCCCGATGAAGATGGCGATGACACCACGTAAGTAGTTGACGCTGTCGTGTCTTCTGGTGTTTGTGTCAGTCGTGATGTACTATCTGCCCAATGAAGATGGCGATGACACCACGTAAGTAGTTGACGCTGTCGTGTCTTATGGTGTTTGTGTCAGTCGTGCTGTACTATCTCCCCAATGAAGACGGCGATGACACCACATAAGTAGTTGACGCTGTCGTGTGTCCTGGTGTTTGTGTCAGTCGTGCTGTACTATCTCCCCGATGAAGACGGCGATGACACCACGTAAGTAGTTGACGCTGTCATGTCTTGTGGTGTTTGTATCAGTCGTGCTGTACTATCTCCCCGATGAAGATGGCGATGACACCACGTAAGTAGTTGACGCTGTGGTGTCTCCTGGTGTTTGTGTCAGTCGTGCTGTACTATCTCCCCGATGAAGATGGCGATGACACCATATAAGTAGTTAACGCTGTGGTGTCTCCTGGTGTTTGTATCAGTCGTGAAGGTCCAGCTGCTGTTGTAAGTGTGTTCAAGTTGTGTGTTGTGACATTGTCTCTGTGTAATTTGAGGAAACATCTGTTGTTAGATTGATCTTGATTATAAGGCAAGTACCATCTTCCCGAGACAAGACAGTTAACTGACTATAAAAGTCCAGTTTCCACCCTTGTTGAACTAGGCTTATTTCAAGGGATTATTTCAAGGGATTATATCAAGGGATTATTTTAAAGGATTAAATCAAGGGATTATTTCAAGGGATTAAATCAAGGGATTAAATCAAGGGATTAAATCAAGGGATTATATCATGGGATTATTTCAAAGGATTAATTCAAGTGTTAGCTTTTAGGAATTCCTCATACTTAGACCCGTGAAGATCCAGGGTAGAAAAGGTCTTCAGCAACCCATGCTTGCCGTAAAAGGCGACTGTGCTTGTCGTAAGAGGTGACTAACGGGATCGGGTGGTCAGGCTCGCTGACTTGGTTCATGCATGTCATCTGTCTTAATTGCATGAATGGATGCTCATGATGTCAATCACTGGATTGTCTGGTCCAGACTAGATTATTCACAGACCGCTGTCATATACTGTAAATCTTGAAATTAACGCGAGCGTGAATTAAATGCAAAAAATGCGAGTGTTCTTTGCTCGCATTATTAAACATCGCATTTATATCAACAACAAGACATTTTGGCTAGCAGAAGTGCCAACTTAGACATAGTATGATACGCTGAAAACAAACAACTATATGTATTCCACATCAGTGTTTATTGAGCAGCACTTGTAACAAGTATATAAACAACGTCATTCAAACACTTATTACATCCTGTGAATTGTCACTGCTGGGGTCAAGACAAGAGTTCTACTCAATTATGTCATCACTGATCACACCTGCAAGTCCAGACAGGTGCCACCCATGCAGTGTCTTTGTTCTTTGCGAATGCTTCAAAGGGGTGCATCCCCTATTGGCCTACGTTTCTTTTGGCCTACGTCTCTTTTGGCCTACGTCCCATATGGCCTACAGAAACAGAAATGACCTTTCCCATTTGGCCTACCACAAACAACCTACACACCTATTGACAAAAATGGTTTGGTTTGAGCTTAATTAGCACTTGTTATTTCACACAGGCTTCTTCTGTGAAGTTGATTAATGTGTAAACTATTGTGTATTTAGTCAATAGCATCAATTTAATAACAAAACATTGTTCTTAGTATTCATGGTATAAAAGTATGGTCATCAGTGCATCATTCTTCATAATGGCAGGTATTCAGAGGCCGAGCCGGCGAGCATGTATTGTTTTTGTGAAATAAGCGGTGCTATTTGGTGTGTGATTGGATTAATGTAACGATGGATTAAGGTGAGGATTCTCCTGTAAACCTGACAGAGGAAATTTTCTTTAGATATATATCCACTGATGCTTGAGAGGAGGGGGTGTCACATTCATTTTAAATCGCATTTTTGGCTAGGGCCCAGCGATCGCATTCTTTTGGAGATGCATTAATTTACCGATTTACAGTAGCTAGAATATATCTGAGTGCAGGGATATAAACAACAAGCAAACAAACAAATCATACCCCTCTCAGGTTGCACCTAATCTTTTCTTTACAGCCAGCATGTTGTATATCATTACAGATACACAGCCTTGTGGGAACCTAGAATACTACGTACCTGCACACCCCCAGTAATTTATTCCTGGATAGATAGAATACCATGTTGCCTCTCACAAACACCCGGTATCAACACTATATGACATATAAACACACAGTGGGTTCAAATCCGAGACAGGACTCAACCCCCCAAAAGTACTAGAATCTGTACTTAGATAAGAAAGTGTTATCCCCCAAATAACATCTGTACTATATGACACAATCAGAATCGTAAAATGGACTTTATCTTTAGCAGAATTTTTTTTTTTATGGGAAGGGTTTTTGTCGCTTATATGTAAGTAAGATGTTTCGCATCAACCAGTTCATACTTCATACAAACTCCTGCTGCAAAACTATGGCTAACTTTTGATAATTCAATTAGATTTTCAACTGATCTTTTCAATGTATTTATTCAGTACTTGTAGGCTTCAGGCCTTTGTGTACAAAAGTGGTCTACATTTAAAGGAATTACAGTTGAGTGTACATTTCTTTAATTAATATCATCAATTGGTTTTTATTCTGCTTTTTCAGAGATGAATTTGACAGCATATTTGGAAATGGGTGAGTATCCTTAACATTCAAGAGGGGACAAACTTTGTCTGACAGAATTATCTCCCTTATTGCAGACAAATCATTTTGTAATGAGATATCATTAAGGAAACATACTAGATAACTGATTGGTAAATATAATGTTGCTTTTTAACATTTATTTATATTGTTAACATCACAATACATGTATGTAAAAATATTTTGTACACCCATGTATACTACTAAAAAAAAGTGGAGGTTACGTGAATCTTTCATATTATTACATGTTAATATGTCATGGCATATATAGGAAAATATATATGAAAGAATCAGGTGGTCCTGAACCTTTTTTGAGCGATATATTATGGACTTGTGACTTGTGTGTTGACTTTATATGTCTTACTGTCTGAGAATCAAGGTTGTTTTTGTAATTTCAGGCCACCAAAAGGTCTGATCAACAAAGCTATCTACAAGTAAGTTCTTGGACATTTTCCTTTAGTCCTTCTGAGCAACCATCTGATATACAGGAAATGTTTGAGGTTATACTGCCTCAACATTTTCACTCAAGTGAGAACAATACAAGATCACACAGAACCATTATACAGAGAGACGCAACCACCAATAGTACCCAGTGAAGATCAGGTTAGAATTGGTCTTCAGCAACCCATGCTTGCTGTAAGAGGCGACTTACGGGATCAGGTGGTCAGGCTTGTTGACCTTTTGATGCATGTCATCATATCACAATTATGTAGGTCGATGCTCATGGTGTCGATCACTGGATTGTTTGGTCCAGGCTTGATTATTTACAGACTGCTGTCATAGAGCTGGAGTATTGCTGAGTACGGCGTTAAACAACAAACAAACAAACGAATAGTCATCTGGCTTACTACAAAGAGATGTATTTTCATTTGGAACTGCCATTGTGTGAGGCCAACAGAAATTACGCCTTTTAATTTCACATGAACCTTCTCTTTTTTATTCAGTGAGATATGGACCTGTCATCACCACTCTTTCCCTTCGATATGACTGGTCTAAAGATAACATTGTGAATTTCAATTAAATAAAAAAAAAATATTGCCTCATGTTTGGATTTTGAAGAGAGAAAATTATTCCATTGTGCTGACCATTGTGAAAATATTGATTAGCTTAGCACAATTATTCCATTCGATCATTCAACACTTAAAGGTAATATTTGGTTTAAACTGTATACACTAGTGTTTCATTGTCAGAAACACCCGTGAAGATCCGGGGTAGAATAGGTCTTCAGCAACCCATGCTTGCCATTAAAGGTGACTACACTTGTTGTAAGAGGCGATTAACAGGAACAGAAAGTCAGGCTTGCTGTCTTCATTGATGCATGTCTTTGTATCCCAACTCATGATGTCAATCACTGGATTCAGACCGCTGACATATAACTGGAATATTGTTGAGTGCGATGTTCTACAACAAAGAAACAAACAAACACCTATTGGTAATATTTTGTTTAAACTGTTTACACCAGCAGTTCATTGTCAGAAACAATTGTAACCTTTAAACTTCTGCAGGGTCAAGTCCGTGTTTATCAAGCGACGTCCAAGCAAGAATGGAACGGTCAAGCCGGGCAGCTCTGTTGACAGTAACGGATCCAACGCTGCAGCCCTGCTGCTCAAGAATGGGGAGAACCTGGAGATGAAGAACATGCCTAATGGTAGCATTATCACCTCCAAGACAGAGAAGAACCCAAGTCCCGTGTCAGAATCAGCAGTTGTCTCCCCTAGAACCGTGGGCACAGACAGCACTGTGTCACTAGAGGGCTCTGTGTCCACGCCAAGTCTTGACACGGACACCAAGTCGGGGACTAGTAAAAATAGTGCAAGTACAAACAAAAGTAGGGGTGTGGTTAACCAAGGAGGCGACCATCACACTGGGGGTGCATCACGCCCAGGGAGTGTAGTGATATCAGAGGTTCATCCTCGTCCAAAGGGTGTTGACCTTTCACCCAATGTAGTTCCAGGAAGTGTGGTAAATTCTGGACCGAGCAGCTCTGGAAATACTCCAAGTTCAGCATCTGCGCAGGTCCTTGTTACGGACATAGATGTGTAAGACCGTCAGCCATTAATGTTGCGTGCCATCTGTGATTTTTAGCTCACCTGACCACGAGATATCAAAGTCTGAACGTAATCCTGGCATGTTTCAGTCATCTTCTCAGAACAGAATCAAGACAGTGAGGAAACTAAAATGACACCGATTGTTTTTAATCTATTGCTTTAGATTTACTGCTGATTATAAATGGACAAGCTTGGAGCTTACCTGGTCATGCACGTTTTTTCAGTAGGTAGATATTTAGAATATGATCACATCAATGTCACATGCAGGGGAGTAACAGTATTGATTAGTATTATACTCCGGATGGTATTTAGTTTTTTATCGATCCTACTCAACAATATTACGATACCAATTGTTCTATACCCAGCAAGTTAAAGACATTGATTAATGAAAGTAACTACTGGAGTATGGTATAAGCTGCCTTTCCATCAGTAATGAATACTGCATTATTTATGACTTAATTTCAACTATCAGAAATATAATGTATATCTGATAAAAGTTAGATATGATTAGCCAAAATCAGCAAAAAAGATGATACTCCCATTGTCTGTAAGCGCTAAATATGTTTGTGATAATCCCCGAAAACAAGTCTAATTCTTTTTTTATTTTGTCATGTCTGACTCTATGTTAAATTTGTAAACAATATCTAATGTTAATCCAAGAAACAACTGTCCATTATGCTTCAAGACCCGTCCGATGAACAAATAGAGATTTCAGTTTGTCCTCCCAGATTTTTTCTTTCCCTCCCTTCCTCTTCAAGCATGAACGTGATTTCTTTGATTCATTGCATGTGAGAATTAGCATAGACAAATGTCATGTGACATCTTGCCATACGTAGATGACAGTGACTGAAGAAATGCTTAAATCAAAATAACTTGACATCGATTTTCATAATCAGCATATAGCTTCTTGGTTGATTCAGCACATTATTAATCAACAGGGTGTTAATCTTTTTAATAATCCTTTCAACAATATTCTCACATTTAGAACAACTAGTTTGAGTACACTGTAGTGCAGTGTTTAATTTATTAGCCTTCTACAAGCGTATTATAAAGAGCTTGTGCTTGACAATTATTTTACATAATAATCAGCATGCTATTGTTTAGTTTATTTGTAACATATCATACATTGAACTTTATGTACTAGACTGTAGTCTTGTATCAGTGTTTCTTCAATTTTTTATCTTTTTCTAATCTACACTAAAGTAGGCCTTTCATTGATCTGAGTGTTGTAGCTGAGAGAAAATTTTCAGTCTCTTTAGCACTGGTTATTTAAATCAGAAAAAATGAAAAAAAAAACAATTTCTGAATTTCAGGCTGCTTGTAGAGTTATATTACCGTATTCAATGCAGTTCCCATCTTCTGCGGGCAAGTGCCCCCAAAATGCTGCATGTTTCATCACTGACCCTAACCATGTCCAAAACGCAATGTGTGTTAGCCATCCTTCCTATCTGTGGGTGGTCAGACTTGCTGACTTGCTTGATGCATGTCATCGTATCACAATTGCATAGATCGATGCTCATGACATCAATCACTGGAATGTCTGGTCCAAACTCTATTATTTGCAGACCGCCGTCATATAGCTGGAATATTGCTGAGTGCAGTGTTAAACAACAAACAAAACAAGCAAAACAAAACAAAACAAAACAAAACAAAACAAAACAAAACAAAACAAAACAAAACAAAACAAAACAAAACAAAACAAATCAAATCAAAACAAACAAACAAACAAACAAACAAACAAATCCTAATCCTAATCTGTGGATATTTGATTACTTCCAATATCAGGAGATGAGGCTATGTAGATATATGATAGGTTCTAAGGCGCCGCTCGTAGGGCCTATGTTGAGCAGTTTGTAACAGATTTTGTCTCCCCAAAACTGTGTTTGTGCTTCATCACAGAAATATTGCTAGCATCTGTAGAAAGGATAGAATATTCTGAACCATGGAAGGTCGTGATTGAATACTGTGATTGCAACTTCGTGGTTATTTACATCACGACATGCAGCTGGAGTAGAGAATCCTAGCATGGGTCTGTAACAATTACTAACATGGGAAAGGTTCTCAAACTTGTGATAATTCTGTTAAATCCTCAATCATCCCTCTCTACCATCTCTGTATATAACCATAGAAACCCCATGTCTCACTCTAGAACTAAGGAAGTCAGTGCAAGGAAAACTCATTTGAAATTGTTGAATATGAACATTATTGTGTTTGTTTTTTTCAATTGATTTCAAAGCAACTCTAGTAGTTACTGTCTTTTCTTGTGAGAAAATAACCACATGCTTCTTTTATAAGGGGGTGGTCGGGTAGCCTAGTGGTTAAAGCGTTTGCTCATCACGCCGAAGACCTGGGTTCGATTCCCAACATGGGTACAATGTGTGAAGCCCATTTCTGGTGTCTCCCGCCGTGATATTGCTGGAATATTGTTAAAAGCGGCGTAAAACCATACTCACTCACTCTTTTATAAGAAAGAGAATTTATGGATGTCAACTTCTTTATTATGAGGAACACAACGGTTTTGAGTATATTTTTACTCCTTCATCAGGTGAATGAATGCTAGGATGCAGAGAACATATATATATATACCTGTAAGAACAACAAAAGTAATAAGATAACAAAAGGTGGAAACTTAACAAGGGAAGCCAACAGATAATTGGCGCTGATCGGTGATTAGCAATGGATTATTACCATTAGCGATGATAGTAAAGGACAGCTGGTAGCCAGGGATAGACAATGGAAGCCAACACTTAACGTTGTGTTCCTCCTAATAAAGAAGTTGACATCCGTTAGTTCTCTTCCTTGAGTGTATCACTTGTAAATGCCTTTCAAAGACTTAATACTTCCTTTCTGTCCATAAACAAACATTTATACTTCAGTGACAACTACGGTTGGTCAGCAATGTGAATATTCAATAATAATAATAATCATCATAATAATCATAATAATATTGTAAAGAAAATATAGGAAGTTTTCTAAATAGATTATGTTGGTTGATAAACACTTTTTTCCCAATTGACAACTTATGCTGTGTCAGCTGTTTTGTCTGTTCCACTACCCCCATCAGACTCAGGTCCTGTACATAATGCATGATATATCATGATATATCTTGACATGAGGCCATGATGATATACATGATATATGATTGGTTCCCAGGCATGCCCGGCATCAGGAGGTCCTGTGTGCATGACCTTGTGACAGATATATTTCTCTAAACGTCTAGAATTGGTGGTTGAAAAATATATACAGTAAACTATGGTTTTAATGAACTCAAAGGGATCACTAATTTTAGTTCTTAACCATAGTTCTTTATAAGCATATATACAGCATATATACCCCAAACGTCCGGGAGTAAAAACAAAGTTCGTTATATCTATTCGTTATAAGCTTGTTCGTCATAAATGTAGTTTACTGTAAAGTGTAAAGTGATTTCCTAAAGAAATATTAGTTGGGTGAAATAAATGAAAACCCCTGAAGCAGCAATTCATTAATGTCTAAGGTCAGACACAGAATCCTTGCCTCACTGAGTTTCTTGAATGGAAGATGCATGAGATCCCTATTGATTCTTGCTTACTTTCCGTAAAATCATTTTTCATTTTTCTAAATACGGGCAGGCACATCCTTAAAACAAGGAAAATGGTTTTCTAGCCTCAAAACAAAATGTTACAAGCCAGTCTCTCATAAAGCACTTCATTCCACTTATTCAAACCATTCTCAAAACTCTGGCTTCTGAAAAGTTGCCTGGGAACCAATTGCTTCTATTTTTCAGAACAAGATGCTCTGAATATGCAAAATTTGACTTTACATATCGAAATAGGTTTTCAGAGGACTTAATGACTGTAACAGCTTATTCATAATTCTGGTGACATGACATATACTGATGTTAAAAAATAAGGGAACACCGAAATATAGAAGAGAATGCCACCATATGCGTTCGGTTAAATGCTTTTTATGAATGCAATAGGCCCGGAGTGAAACATTCAAATGTAATGTGTGACAATTAACAATCACAAACACATGACTGACATATACTACTCAAAATAAGTTAAAGAACACCTGATTCTTTCATATTACAATGGCATGACAGATTAACTATAGTAATATGAAAGAATCAGGTGTTCTTTAACTTATTTTGATGAGTATATGTTCCGTTATTTTTTCCATCAGTATATTTGCAAACTATTTTGACTATATATATTATGATAACACTGAGTGTTGTGTCTTTTTGCCATCTGTGATTCTTCCTTTACACTGCACAAAATTATAAACATTTGGAAATGTTCATGTTGCCTATCAAATTTTAAATTTCATCATATGAATCTTTACGTATTGAAGAAATGTTTTATTGGTCATGTGTGACTTTTTGTATGATGCACAAACTTTTCAACATTTATTGAACATTAACAAGATGTTCATTCCTTCTTTGATGCAATTTGAGGGCTAAGGAGATTATGGATAGCGTTAGATTGTTTCAATAGAGTATGCAAAGCTTTAATTACAAAAAAATATTTTGTTTTATTTTTTGGGCATTTTCTAGAATGTGTAATTTTCATTTACTGCATTTTAGATATTTCTTAAATTTAATATTTGAAAATGTTCTTAGTTTGTACACCAGGTGTGAAATTATATCATATCCTTTAACCTTCGAGTGTCAATCATTCAGTTCATTTTCAAGATTTTTACTGCTGATATTGAGAATGATGCACGGGATGAAGGCCTCAATACATTACAGACCTGTTCTCAGTCGGTTGTCTGGAAACACAAGTTCTTTCACATCACTGTGATATGGAGAAGATATTCTTGGAAGAATATCATCTACAAATCTGTAGCACCAACTAACAATCCTGAAATAACTGGGAGCACATTCTCAAAGTGAATGACTTCACCACTGTTACTAAACACTAAATGCTATTAACTGTAGACAGCATATGGTGAACTGATACATGATTTACTGTACAAAATTTGCTGGGAAGTTTAATTTTTGTTTTGTTACAATTGATCCGAAGAACAGTTTCGTAATTTGTTGAGGCCATGTGAGTTATTAAATATAAATGATTATCATAATCTCAACGCTGTGTAAATACTCATTGTTACAATCATGTAAATAATGTTGCACATATTTTTACCCATTTTTATAAGATTTATATTTTTTGTATACATTTTTCAGTGTTATGCACCATTCAATCTTTCAAATTTTTATATATCAATGTTGTAGCCACATTCTGTAAAATATCACAAATTTATGCATGGTTTTACCCGATCTATTTTGATATTTGACATTTTCAACTTTTACAATTCTGCATGTGTGTCCCTATTATGCGGAATATGTTGAAGATGCAGCTCGGCATGTTGGAGATGCAGCTCTACATGTTGGAGATGCAGCTCTACATGTTGGGGATGCAGCTCGGCATGTTGGAGATGCAGCTCGGTTATGTTGGGGATGCAGCTCTACATGTTGGGGATGCAGCTCGGTTATGTTGGAGATGCAACCCGGTTATGTTGGAGATGCAGCTCTACATGTTGGAGATGCAGCTCTACATGTTGGAGATGCAACACGGTTATGTTGGGGATGCAGCTCTACATGTTGGGGATGCAGCTCAGTTATGTTGGAGGTGCAGCTCTACATGTTGGAAATGCAACTCGGTTATGTTGGGGATGCAGCTCGGCATGTTGGAGATGCAGCTCAGCATGTTGGAGATGCAGCTCGGCATGTTGAAGATGCAGCTCGGTTATGTTGGAGATGCAGCTCGGCATGTTGAAGATGCAGCTCAGCATGTTGGAGATGCAGCTCGGCATGTTGGAGATGCAAGTGGAGATGTTGAGTTTATCTGCTAAAACACATGGGCATAAAAAGGCAAAATAGAATGAAAATTATATGAAGGGGTCACTGCAAGTCAGTGATGTCGCAGGGTGTTTGCGAAAAGGGTAAGATGCAGCCTTCTCTGACATATTAAAGAACCATGGAGTCTGGACATTCCTCTTGACAGGTCCTGATGTTGCAAACAACTTTCTAGGTTATCCTCAAATCCAAGTTTCTACATCTCCATGTTTCACTGTTTCGAATTAAGAGATTTATTAGGCATGAACAGGCAAGACATTTCAGTGCCTGACTTCTCTAACATCGATCCCAGGAATGTATCTAGACCTCGTAGAAGGCCAATATTCAGCCACATATAATTCTCCAACAAATGTCAGTAAACATATGTATTGACACTTCATAGCCGTACCAATACAATCAACACTAATATGTTTAACATTTTCCCACGTGAGTGCCCACTTTCTTGATTTGTATAATGCGTCACTGAATGAAAACTGTAAAATGACTATTCGTGAAACGTTTGAATCATGTTCTAACATAATGGCGTGTGTGTCCATTCGAACTTCACAGGAGAAAGAATCAAACTGTGCCAGTGGCAAATATACTTTGCATCTTCAACACAACCTGCCTTGCCTCAGCAACCATCAACACAAGTCTCCATCTCACTTCAACCTGTCTCATTACCCTACTGACAGTTTCAACAATATGCAATTTCCTCATTTAGATAGTGTTGTGATGATTAAATCTTCACTTGAGAGAAGACTGTCTTGCTTGTTTTCTTGACGTCCACAGGAGGAGTGAGTGAGTGAGTATGGTTTTACGCCGCTTTTAGCAATATTTCAGCAATATCACAGCGGGGAAGACCGCAAATGGACATCACACATTGTACCCATGTTTGGATTCGAACCCGGGTCTTCGGCGTGACGAGCGAACGCTTTAACCACTAGGCTACCCGACGGCTCTCCACAGGAGGAGGGAGGGAGTGAATGTTATGGTTGTCCAGACCAACCAGTGACTGAAAGCATGAGCACAGATCTAGTCCCCCGGTACAACCAGCACAGCATCTGTGCAGAGAAAGCTCATTGAAATCAGACCTTTTACTCCCATAGGATTCCTCTCTGACTGAACAGATCGTGAAGATCCCGGGTAGAATAGGTCTCCAGCAACCCACGCTTGCCGTAACAGGCAACTATGCTTGTCGTAAAGGGCGACTAACAGGATCGGTGGTCAGGTTCACTGACTAGGTTAATGTCATCGTATTCCAATTACTAGGATCGATGCTCACGATGTCAATCACTGGATTGTCCGATCCAGCCTCGATTATATACAGACCGCCGTCATATAGCTGGACGATTGCTGAGTGCGGCTTTAAAAACAAACAAACAAACAAACAAACAGAGTGAACATATGAGGACACCGCCACAAAAGGATGTCCCGCTCAGACACTCAGACTCCAAGCCGCTCATTGTTTTATTCCAATAGATTAATGACGGGGGCATTTGCTGTTTTGGGTCACAGAAACAAAGGTCAGGCACACCTCCAAAAGATTTGTATAAGGAATGTTCAATTTGAGTAATCTGATCTGCAATCGTGTACGTTTATTCATAGGCGAACATTAATGCTCTCATCCGCGATCTGCCATGCACTTACAGGATCATACCTCAGTATGTGAGGTTCAGGGCCATTTATACGCTACATGACAAAAGCAAGCCGAGAATGACCTTGACATAATGGACTGATATGGGGAATCGACCCCGTACCCTCGGCAATGTCATAGCGATAACCTCTCGCGTACATCCTGTTTCAAGTTATCGAGTCGGCTGAAAATCGGAAGCGCTCGTAAAATATACATCTTCATTTCCAGCAGTTCAGGACAATATAGGCGCAGAGTAAGTTTAAATCGTCCCGGCCTCAGGGATATTCCTCTCTCCATCACATTAAAACAATACAGACTTGGTAGCAGAATGACGCGAGTGAACGCGAGTGTTCACATTGCCATCTAATGGCAGACTGATTCTACAGATGTTCGTCAGGGTCACACTTGATCATCGCATATGTCCTACGTCGCGATGGATGACCACATTGAGAGTCATCTCCCAGAGGCAAGGGAGTGAGATGACTTTAAAAGTCAGTTAACTCCCGTGACTCGACAGGATGCGGTTACTCACATGCGGATGCATGGGTAGGGGGGTACGCACTCACTTTTGAAACAAAACATACTGATATCTGATATTGGTGGCCAATTCTACGCCGCAATACCGGCGATGCGCTTGCAATAGCGCTCAAAGCGGAGTTACACATATATCACTACCTCACTTCCATTCTGTCCTGATTGCAGACAGATTAATCGCGGAGTTGTATTTTCAATATATTTCATTATGTTGTGCGGAATGGTTAATGAAATGCTGTCAAACGTGGCGTTAAACAGTAATCACGGCCTCACTTCTATCCTGACCTAAATCTGTTAGTAGATTACCCGAATTGTATTATTTTCCAAATATTTCATTGTATTGTGCAAGGTATTTCCTCTAAGAAGTACCGTATTCAACACATTGTGCACCCTGCTCCACGATCTTTAATGGAGATGGCACGCATTCCCACAGTTCTGATTTAAAAAAAAATAATTTTCATAATTACAAGAATAGTCTCCACATAATACTGGAGAAAACAATTAAGACTCAAGTTTTAGAAAATTATATAAATTGCCGAGCAAAAGAAAGCATACACTTGAAAATTTGATTTGACCAAAACATTATCAACGTTATCAAAACGTTACTAGTCTGAAAACAGTCGTGGGAAACTGCAAACTTAAAGGGGCACTGATCTAACGCAATTCCCCGGGACTGGTTGTTGCCTTTGTTATTGTTTTTTCCCAGTGAGTACCCGGATGTATAGCAGAAATCTAGACTAGTTCGCGACCTCTGCTGCGCAATTCGTAAGCGCATCAGTCACTTTTATGGGTAGTAATAAGGGCGTATGGTCACATTGATCAACAAAATGAAATACAGTTTTCGAGATAATAGGGAAATGTAGGTATCTTTGTGGGTAGCAACGGTAATGGTGACGAAGTTTTGATAAGTCACTTGCTTGGTAATTTTGCGATTTTCGTTAACACTATTTTGACTTGCAACACAAAGTAAATATTTCACCTGACCATTGCTTTTTTTATAGTGTGTATATTTTTTTACTGTCAAAATGTGTAACATTTTCAAATTAATTTTAAAGTCTAAATATTGAGTTATTTTACAAAGTGACTGAAAAACATTTCCATCTGTATTATTATGATAACGAATTCCAAACATTTTTATGTTTAATGTCATCACCAAGAGACTGAAAATGTTACGTTGAAAAGTACATGTCTATGTTGTTTGGCTTCTAATCCTACATAATAATCTGTTGTAATGTTTGTAGGCCCTTTTGATCATCTTAATCAATCTGGACAGATTTTTTAGTCAAAATGACTGAAATATTTACACATTTTATAGATTGCCTGAGAGAATCACATTTTACAAATTGACGGTAATATATACACGCTTACAAAGGAAAAGACCTGTGAAAAAAACGTCTATCGCGCATTGAAGAATTTCCCATCCAAGACGTAGAGAAACAAGACCGAATCAGTTCAGATGAAGGAAAACAAAATGCAAATACATTAATAGCAACCTACCAAATTTATGTGTATAAATTTTAGGAGCTTTCTTGTTCGAGGAATGTATCCGTAAATATCCACACAAATGAACAATATCCCACTCGTCTGCAGCTGTACAAAGAAACGTATTTGATGTCACGTGTCTCTGTAACAATCAAATATTTTAAAAGATATATATCGTTTCGGGATATTATAACCCGTGTTCGTTTCTCAACTGATCACTTGGATTGTTTCAGGTGTTTCACATAGGTGTCAAGTCTCAAGGGTCGGCTGAGAAAGCCCACGTGACAACTATTTTCATAACGCCCACGGTTCCTAAAAATCCATTGAGTGATAGATAACAATGAGCAATCAATCAACGTATTATCAGTTAACCCTTTGAACAAAGTATGTTGTTTTTACATCGGCACTTCACGCCATGATATGAGTGTATTCCCTTTGTTTTAGTAAACCTAGACATGTAAACACTCACTTTTGACATATCCACTGTGCAAGATAACAGTGATTTATCAATCAACGTATTTTCTGTTAATCCTTTGATGACTAGGAACGATCTGTTGATTTACAACAAAAAAGTAAATCAACTGATCATTCACCTCTTGCTGGTCTGCCACGCGCATATTACATAACACACATTTCACCTCACTTCAAACCTGGATTTAGATTGAATAATTACCCCAGACACAATAAATGCCAAATGGGAACCTTTGTCAGGTAATCTAAGTGGTGCTACCACTAATTGTACCTGTAATAAATTCATTAACTGAGCATCAAGTGAATGACGACAAATACACAAGTGTAGGGTTATACGAGAAAACGTGGATGACAACAAGGGATTGGTAATCGTATTATCGACGCAATCCGACTATAACTATAACTATAACCATCTGGTGTATTTCCAAATGAGGACATCCGATGAGCTCCGCCGTTCTTTTTGTCTGTTTAGGGTGAAGAAATTAATTAACATGCGCCCTTTGTCGAAATCTTTATAGATCACAGTTAACCAATCAGTGTTTATGCAAAAATTCGTAAAACAAATATTGCCTCCAGCTTCCAAGTTTATTTAGCTGTCCTTGCAGACGGTAGCCCAGTCTCCGGTCACGCTCTGTTGCGTTGCGTATCATCCGAGTACTCACGGGGGAAAACTAATAACAAAGGCAACAACCAGTCCCGGGAATTGCGTTAGATCAGTGCCCCTTTAAGGTCCCAAAACGACTATGATACCTGTATTAAATGCATCATAATCGTTTAACCATTTCTTTTATTTTATTTAACAACCATCAACCATGGGTGTATGCTTTCTTTTGCCTAGGAATTGGTCAATGGTTGCTAAAATTGTTCCATGAAACAAGGGGCGGTCGGTTAGTGGTTACAACGTATGTCGTCACGTCGAAGACCGAGGTTCAATTCACGACATGGGTACAATGTGTGAAGCCAATTTCTGGTGTCCGCCGCCGTGATATTGCTGGAATATTGCTAAAAGCGGCGTAAAAGCGGCGCAAAACCATACTCACTCACTCCATGAAACAATCAGTATGTCAGCAAGGAGTGCCAGAGAAGCATTCCATCCTTCACGCCCATCCCACCCACACACATATTTAATAGGTCTGAACATACACGCCTTCCTTTGAAAACGTTTTATGTACAGCGTGATTGATTTCAAAGTGATCAAATGTAACAAATGTTTCTTGGCGAAGAACAAATTCTCGTACTTTACCAAGAAAGTGTTATCCAAAATATAACATTTGTTACAATGTGTATTTAATACTCAGTCTTAGAAAATGGTATTTGTGGCATCAGTCTGTTTTTATCCAGCCGTGCAACATCTGCTACAGTTTCATTTGAAAAAATCGCAACGTTCCGGAAACCCTACACATTTATCTATTACTGGTAGCTAGTTATTGTTTAACGACGTTCCCGTGAAATATGTGACACGAGCAGAATGAATCACCGTGTAGTGACAACGTGTGTGTCTGTCTGACTTCCTGCTGGAAATAACGCTCATGCGTTTCTGTAGCTTTTTAACAATTTCCTTCACTGACGGGCTTCTCAAAGGTGTCCTTCAAAGACCCATAGGGACAACTAACAAGCTTGTTTGTTTAAAAAACCCGATGATTTCAGAATGCTCTGCCCTTGGCAAACTATGGACACAAAGGTGCTCATGCTCTTAAAGGGGGTCTCTGCTCGACGACCTGATGTCCTTTGTAGTGTCCTGATAATTTTCCATTAGTTGTTTTGTGACATCCATTTCAATGTCATACAAGTATTGTTATTATCCATATCATCCTTTTTAGAAAGCATGATCACCATTTGAAAGAAAATAATTTTACTTCCGATCGAATTTTGCCAGTGTTTTTGTGACTTTCAATGCTGTTTCTTAACATCTCAAGCTGTTTCGGATGTCAACCTTTCATTTGATTGGATATTGGGGTATGATTGAAGATTTGTAATCCTAACTAAGGAGTAGCTAAGTTTGTTTGAACCAGACAATCCAGTGATTGACAACATGAGCATTGGTCCCCGCAATTAGGATCGATGACATGCATCAATCAAGTCAGCGAGCCTGACCACCCGATTCCGTTAGTAGCCTCTTACGACAAGAATAGTCGCCTTTTCGGCAAGCATGGGTTGCTGAAGACCTATTCAACCCCGGATCTTCAGGAGGACTGGTCGACTGGGAAATCAGTATACTGCGTCTGAGTGGGGTATTCATGTTAAACTGCGGCATGGTATCTCAGTGAGCTAGCACTATGAATCGGCATCAGTCCGGACTAGTACAAGGAGACACACACACACACACACACACACTTGTGCATGCACGTCACTGTATAAGTGCAATAATCTTGAACACGACGTTTAACCCCATTTCACCAACTCACACCTCAATTCAGGAACTTGCAACCTTTAACAATAAAGTGAAAACATCATTTTAATGAGGCCATAAAGTGTAGAGAGTGTTGATCGATCTGTCTGTCCTGACATACCTTTGAAAAGTAGTTTACAGTTGTATATAGCTATAGTCATTTAACATCAATAAGTTAATATTATTAACATTATAACTCTTGATTAGGTCAATATGCGCAAAGAAGGGGTCAAATCCGACGGTCCTTCTTTTCGCATATTGACCTCTTCAAGAGTAATAATTCCCTGAAATTCACTTTAAAGTTTATGAAGCATATAAACCGCCCTCTGTTTCATTACAATAACCCAGCTTCGAATTGTCAAATGTTGGTATACCAGACGCCATCTTGTTTTCTAGCACACGAGTCAATATTCATCACGTAAACAGGTCAATGCTGATCATCGAGGTCAGTGTCAGTCGCATGATTAGAGGGTCTACATTGAAATGTATTGTTTCATCACGTGGTACGGATTAACCAACGGAACAGCAAGATTCTTAATGGAAGTATAACAAAAGAAAATACCCTTTGCCGATTATTTCCGTCAATAAACCTATTATCATTATTAATTATTGAACTGTATATGTTTTCACAATCGCGGAGTACTCGATACCGTACTGTCATCGCCTATCGCCGTCGACAACCCGGCTATGAATGGATGTAAATATTTTCTTCTCCTTGTTACCTTTAATCGTTGTGCTTCGGATGAATTAGGTACAAGTGCTTTTTTTTAGATATTCTCCTGGATCTCCCCCATGTCAATATAAAACAAATACAATTCGTCATCATGTCGTATCATCTTCATAGCAGAGCAACTCATTCACGGAAATATGACAATTCCCGACATCTTCTATAGACGGCGAGACAGGTTTATGAGCGAATGTGGCTACACGGGTGGCCCAGTCGTCTAATGCACCGCGATTGGATGTACAGAGTTGCGTCCCTTGGGCAATTGTGGGTTCGAATCCCGGTTCGCACCGATTATGTTAATAGGTTTGTCGGCACCATACCCGTGCTCGTGGGTTTCGCCGAAGTCGGAGACCTGCATCACTTCGGGCTTTCCTCCCACATTAAGCTGACACGCCGCGATATAACTGGAATAATGTTAAAAGCGGCGTTAAAACCCAACTCACTCACTCACTATGAGCGAATGTGTAATGAGTGTAATGAACCAATAAATGGTAATAGTCGGTGAATCGTGACTGGCAGACACACGGTGGCACTCGTTATAATGAAGTACCTACTCCAGGGCGGTATATCACACAACGACTCACTCACTCACTCCACCGATGAGATGTACTTACTTGGGTCACCTCCATGTACACCTGTTCAGGTGAGTGAAGGTGCAGGGGCGGATTACTGTTCGCAAATGCATGCAATTACGGTACTTTCAACAGGTGAGATACATTACACAGGTGAAATACAAATTTACAGGTGAGATGCATCATGCAGGTGAGATGCATCACACAGGTGAGGTACATATCGGGCCAGAAACCTTACACCAAATGTACAGGTGAGATACATTACACAGGTAAAATACAAATTTACAGGTGCATCACACAGGTGAGATACATAACGGGCCAGAAACCTTACACCAAATCTACAGGTGAGATACATCACGCAGGTGAGAATGTATGAATAACTATTGCGACTACTAAAAATATAATCATCAATTTTACAGCTATTCGCGGCGTTATACAGGTGAGTTATACGTCAGTTTAATATAACTACGTCACTACTTGAGACATATGTTGATTTAATTTGTAATCCTAATACTGAATAATGTCTTTCTATTATGGATGATAAATTCATCTTTGACTTTGGGTTGCCGTCCAATCGTACAATACAAGGAACACGATATGTGTTTTAATTATTGCATGTTGTCAGAGCCGGCTAGAAAGTATGATTGTGTTCATTTATCTTTGAGCAAATTCAATCTTTCCTTTGTCTAAGTTTTGAGAAGGTGTTTTTCTTCCTGAAGGACGACGTATGACAAGGCCGATTCTTGTTCAATAGATTCGCATTCAGAATAGAGAGGAGATAAACGCTTTTAGAAACTGATGTATATTTCATCAGATGTGTTCATATTGTAACGTGTGGATTCTCAAATCGAAACATAATGTTAACCCAGAAACCTGTACGTAATAGGACTAAATGTGAAAGCAACAAACAGCCAACAAATGGTATACATTTAACAATTGTATTATAAAATTAACCAGGTTTACAAATCAACACAAATTACTGCACAGCAATTACAATAGCAGTACACAATAGAGTGGTAGTATAATATTCAGTGACAGTATATAATATGATGGCAGTGGTCAGTATCAAATACAAAAATACAGTAGTGATTGCAAAACTCGGTGATAATAATATATTCACCCAGCGGTGACGGTGGTCAACCTTCCGAGATGGGTCTAGGCAGGGAATCAAGGGTGATGAGCGATCTTCACACGAAAGCTGGTCTTGATCCTATGAAATGTGTGAGAGACGAAATGTGCGAGAGATACGTAAACAGGCTCTTGTCCGCTTATATACAACTTTACTAGTTACTGGAAATACTACACAGGGCCCTCGCCAGTCTAGCGGTACTAGAACATTACCGGAAGTTTACATACCACACGAGCATATAAATATAGTAATTTCCTGACGACTGCTTACATTAAATAGTGATACATTCCTGACAACTAATCGCTGTCCAAACACAATGCAATGAACGTTTACCGAATGTCAACAGAAACAATGTAACACAGTTACAATCATTGTTCAAATAAAATACGCTGCCATATAACAATATGAATGAGAACCATACTTATGCAGACACTTGTGGTATTTCTTGTCATATTTGAAGTTGAGCATGAGCTGTCAAGACTCATCATACGGATAGCCAAAATAATGCGAACAGTATGCCATCAACTGAGATCCAATAACTTAATTATTGATGCTGTCGACACGTATGCAGAACAAAATTGCTCAATAAAGAAGATGAACTCGTTGAAGGTATTTCAGGGTGGGTTCAATCAGTGCGTGATGTTGTAAATGGATGAAAACACAAACAGAAAAAGAGGAGGCAGAACTGGAATAGCCACATTCTGTCCCAGCCAGTTGTAAACCAAAGTCTGGCTGACCTACATGACAAGTTTTTAGTTGTTCCCACTGACAAAACCACGCATCAGTATATAATGGTTATAAACTATTGTACTGTTTGAGAAATACTGGTCTACAGGGGGAAATGTAGTCTATATTAAAAACAATGTATTCAAATATCGAATCAAGCGTACGATGTGGTGACGGTGTATTCGATTTCTTTGACTGTCCTGTTGGTTTAGGACAAGGATGTATCTTGAGTCTGATTTCTTTCTTTATTTTATTGTTCTCAATTTTTAGAGAATTGTATTATGAAATTATGGCATCCGGTAAATATGTTATGCTTCTTTTAGCCGATGATGTCATTTTAGTATCAGATTATGTTGTTGGATGACAAAAACAACTTAACGTTTTAGAATGTTACACCAAGGAGTGGAAATTATCAGTTAATTACGATAAAACAAATATTGTCATTTTCAGAAGAGGGAGTCAGGTGGCATTGAATGAAAGATGTTTTTTCGATGGTAAATGTGTTAATGTTCGGAGTCATTATACAGTAAACTACGTTTATAACGAACACGCTTATTACGAACTGACCGATATAACGACCTTAATTTTAGTCCTGGCCATTTATTGTATATGTGCTGTTTCTGTCTCGCAGAAAGTAGGAGCTTTTACACCGAATATATTTTTTAAATTGTGTGATGCTCAGGTCCAACCAATCCTGTTATATGGATCAGAAGTATGGGGATTTTAGCGATACGATTGCCTCTTTAAGGCTGTAAAACAATTTTATCCGTCCATCAACACCCAATCGTATGGTTTGTAGTGGGTGTGGCAGATAGCCATTATACATCAACTCCCAAATTAGATTATTGAAATACTGGTTTAATATTCTTGAATGCATGAACGCCGAATCCCCAAACTTGCTTATAATATGCTTGGCATGGGCTAAGTAACACAGGCATCACATACTAGAAACCTTTTGTTTTCTCATGGCCACGGATTTGTGTAGCTAAACTAACCAGTTGGTGAAACAATTTCGTGAACAATCTATAAATATGTTTTACCAAGGCTGGCATTCCACTTTCGAAAACAGTTCAAGGTATGACTTTTACAGAACTTTTAAGCATCTTATTCAATAATTAAAAAATACTGATCTATTTTAACATCAAATACCCCTAGACGTTCATTTATTTATTTTAGGCTACACATGTTAGATCCTGTGATAAACGAAGGAAGAAAAATGTCCACTGAATAATCGATGAGGTTATGCCCATTATGTCATTCAGCAAAAGAAAATGAAGTTCATTTTACTTTTGGATGTCCTTATTATTGTGATCTAAGAAACTAGTATACCAGAACCCTATCTGTCAAGTTATCCCGTACCTACTTTTATTTCTCTTCTCTTCTAAAGATGCTGCTGTTATATTAATACTGGCTATATATTTAAAAAAATGCAAATTCCATTAGAAACGAAAATATATCCGAATACGTAAATCTGCTTATAAATATGTAACTCCTTTGCATATGGGCCGGAGGCCTTAAATACAATAAATATTGTTTACTTTGATCGCCCCTTTATGTACTTTGTGTCGTTATGAACTTCACAACGGTGGAGAAGCAATAGTGCACTCTGCCCTCTCACGTCATAGACCACAGATACATTCCTGCCATTTTGTTTTTGTTGAGCTTTGTTAAGAGCGTACTTGTTTTTAAATGATTTATCATATTTGTTCTCTTGAAAGGCAATGTTGACGACAGCGGCGCGAGCGTTGTTTGTTTATCTGTTTGTTTCTTGTTTAACGCCGCACTCAGCAATATTACAGCTATATGACGGCGGTCTTTTATTCTTTGAGTCTGGACCAGACAATAAGGTGACTGACATCATGAGCATCGATCTGTGCAATTAGGATACGATGACATGCATAAAACAAGTCAGCGAGCCTGATCCCCCGATCCCGTTAGTTGCCTATTACGACAAGCACAGTCGCCTATTAGATCGCCGCGAAGTTGGAGTCTTTGCAAAATTGTCTTGAAGTTGAAACTGCTGTAATGTGAGTCGCTGAGTGAGACAATATTATCCTATGCTTCACCACGTGGCGAACGGCAGTAACTTCGCCGGGTTATCATTCACAGGACAAACTCTGGTCAAACGCTTGTCTGAATCGCGGAATGCAATGTGGAAGAAACTTTTGATTGAATATGTTCTCTTCTGCAGGTTTCTGTCATAATATGTCTGATTTGAGCTGTTTGTGTGTTATAAAGGTCAATGAGGTAGACTTTTAATGCAAACTTTGCTCACATACGCACAGTAGATACATGATTTTCTAGAATTAAAACGTGGCTTAATATCCATTCAACCGTCCACACACTATTATTAGAAGAGAAGGAATTTCATTAAAAATACAGCGAGCGTTGCTTATAGATTATGATGTGGTGATTCTAGTTTTTCCACAGGCTTACACAAACGCCTACTCTCTTCGTTGTATGCGATATTGGAGATAAACCTACTGAATGTTTTTTTTTAATTTGAGGTAGTCTAACTGTAGATAAGAAGACTAGATACCTCTTATTTTAATTTGGAACCGAGCGCTATAAAAAGATACCTAAAAACGCGACAGGCATATCTTCATTCTCCCATGACAAGCACACTTTGAAAGGGGTGCTCACTTGAAACGCATACTTACATCTGGGCAAATAGACAAACTATCTCAGAAAGAGTTGAACAGGGGTCACAGGTATATTTGTTTGTTATTTACCGCCGCATACAGCAATATGTCATAAACACTTAAAATATTTCTCCAATTAGTGATTAATTAGTTATATTCTTGACATTTCTTTCCAAATAATGGCTACAAAATACTTATCTATTAAACGGATTTGATGAAATAACCATCTATGGATATATAGCGAAGTTCATTGCAACCTGTTGCATATTTGCATCGCTTGTATTCAACAAAGTCATTTCTTGTCGCTTTTATTTACATACCGGTTAGTTCTCCAGTAACATACATATTCAGAACCTCCACCCTGAACTTCGACATGGCTCAACTTGAAATATACTTCCGTTACCCTTCACTGTCAATGGCTGCCACATGAGTTGTTCGCTTTAACAGTGCTGTTACGAATTGTATGAATGAAATTATGTTCGCCATTAACGTAATGATTTACTGATGGAAATGAGCCCGTGGGACCACTCTGAAGAGTGACTACATACCGACGGCATTGATATCTTCCCGAAGCAAGGGCGTTAACTGACTGTAAAAAGCTAGTTTCCACCCTTGCCGAATTAGGTTGGAATTTCAGGGTTCGATTGTAGCGCCACCAGTGGCTTTTACGAGTTATGTCCCTTTGATGTCCCCACTATTGGTCAATCAGATTCCACCTCTCATATCACTTGCATTTGTTTCAAACAAAATGGCGGTGCGCAGTGAAGACGATCTTATCGATAATCAAGATCTTTATTGAAATAAAACGGGTCTTCGTAAAGTGCATCAAATCAAGTGAGCACCTAAAATATTTTTTGTTGACGCCGAGCTGGCTGTTCACATGCTTCACAAACCCTGCAATAGACCGAAGTCTGCACGGCAGTAGACGAACCGGATGTCGATTTTGATATTGATTGAACTGTGTATAAACTCGTTAGTCCAGCCAAAATATAACCCCACAATTTCAGCCTATGTCAAGGGTGGAAACTGGACTTTTAAGTCCGTGTACTCCTTGCCTCCGGAAGATGGCATTGTACGACACGAGAGAGACTTTTCATTTTTGTGACCTATGATTGTGTGACCGTGACACACTGGCTAGTATGGGATTTATCTAATCGTGTGTGTTCTGAAATAGATTTCATCATGTTTGTTAAGCTGTTGTTTTGATATCAAACGTATACAATTCTGATGGGTTATCGACGGCCATTGTTAATGCATGAAAGAGCAGGATATCTATCTGTAGATGTTTTGATACGCAAGGATTTTGTGTTGGAAAATCTTCAAGTTGTTAATATCGAAGTGTCGAACGGAATTAGATTTTAAGCTTATTTTGACCAACCAGAATCAAGCATTCTTCAGCGGCAAGTAGAAATGTAGTTAAAGTATGACACATGTTTTATACTGTCAGTGATAATTTTCAAAACTTTTATAACAGTGACTGGTCACCCTAAATGCATCTGTGGTAATGTGTGGATGTAGCGAAGTAGTTCATAAGTACTATAAACACAATAGAATGCTTTTGTTCAAATGGAAAGTAAAATTAATTCCTCATGATTGTGAAAATAACTATCACTGAATAAAGAGTTGAATAGTCTGAAAACAGACATTTCTATAATGGCTGGAGATCCTTCATTCACAGATAAACATAACACAAAAAGATGCCTTACCTGAAATATTACTGCAATGCCCGTACTTAAAAGGAACATATTTCGTAGAGTACGTTTTTCTTTATTTATAAACAGAGATAGTTAGTGAAGTTTACTTACTTAGTGAATTTCACAATCCACTCAGACACTAACATGTGAGGAGATTTTACGAACCAGTTAGTACATATTTGCTAATTAGACTAATATATATGGCCTATCGTAGACTAGTACAACTTACTAATCAATTACTAGAGATAACTCTCCATCTTTCAAAGCATCTTCTCATAATTTACTAACTGCAATAGTATATTTACTTAGTCTGCAGTAAGTTTTACTACAATTCAATAAATGCTCGTTTCTTGGTCATTCTGCGCTCCCTGTTGGCAGTTGAATACATTTTGCTCATATAATGATTTGCAGTGGCATTTAAGGCCAGACCGCTCGGATCCGATGTTTAATCGTTAAAATTGTCACTTGAACCCCAAGGCTCGTAGAGCCGTAAAGGTCTAACCGATCTAAACCGTGGTTAACATTCATTCGATGAACCCTGGAACCTAAAATGTGTGAACAACATTGTTTTGATAACCGTATTTAAAAAGATGTTCAAGAACTCTATGCGTAATTGTGAGAACACTGCGTGAGTCGGCCCTGCGTGATGCACTTGAATTTTTTTCTCCGAGCCTTTTGCACGTGCGCCGCGTTCTTTGGCAAGTGAACAGTTCATACAGGACGAACTTAGCCAATCATCAATCACCTAAACATACTTGCTCGTGTTGGTGGTCCTGTTATGAACCAACAAAGCCCTATCAAGGAGAGAGTTATACCTTATATGTTCGTTTCTTTGAACGAAAAACTACCAAATCACAAGTTTGTACAATGTATAGATGACATAAACCTTACTGCATAAAACACATGTTTCGGCGTTCAAAAAAACGGATAAACTATTACGAAGTAAATATTTAGTTATTCCTTTCATAGCGTTCATGGCGCCGTGGCAGAAGACTACATTCGTTTGCCTTCAATGTGAGCATTCGTTTGCCTTCAGTATGGGTTTTGCGGGTTAGAATCCCGCTGGCGACACACGTTTTTTGTGAAAAACTTTCATCACCAAGCAAAAGTAGTTCCGTCATTGTAAAGTAGTGTTTAACTGACAACTCAGTCAGTTGATGCTCGTTCAAAGAAGCTATGTAAGAATACAATACTTCAAAAAGTAATTGACATGTAAATAAAATATACAAGTCTTGTTTTTACACTGGCAAACTTAACTGACCTCCCTTCTCATTGAGTACATGGAATAAAGTTAATAATTTTGTCAGTCATGCAAAATAATATTAACAACGTTACAAATCCAATATATACATAACACTCTCACTCATAGTGACTCCATTGTACATATATCAACTTGTTCCCGTCGCAACATGGCTAAAACAATGCCGATGCGAAGTTAAATTTTAGCTCACTCCCTCACAATCAGTTTGTTTCTTCTGAATGGAGAACGTGGCACTGCATAAAGCATTCGTCACCACTCGCATGTTTCCGTAACCAACGGACCCCTCTCGAAGGCCGCCATGCGAGTATTCAAATAAATTTTGGGAATACGCTTTCATTCATTAATTGTGGAAAAAATGTAGATTTCGGTTCCACACCACAGCGTATATGGAGAATAGAGTTGTATTACAATAACTGATGTTACGTGCAGGGCCATTTTGGTTGATAGATTCAAATGGACACGTGCGTTTGTGTACATTCAGGAAACGGCTCTATTGATTGTGAGTGAGTGAGTTGGGTATAACGCCGCTTTTAACAGTATTCCAGTAATATCACGGCGTGTCAGCTTAATGTGGGAGGAAAGCCCGAAGTGATGCAGGTCTCAGACGTTTACCAGTTCGGTGAAACCCACGAGCACGAGTATGGTGCTGACAAACCTATAAACATAATCGGGGCGAACCCGGATTCGAGCCCACAATCATAGGTTTCTGGCGTGCCCAAGGGACGCAACTCTGCACAGCGAATCGCGGCGCCTTAGACGACTGGGCCACCCGTGCCCCCTCTCTTGATTGTGATATCCGTTCATTTGCGCCATCACTTGTCTTGGCTTTCAGTACTACATTCAGTGTAATATCCATGTTGATGGTATACCAACAGATTAACGATGTATCAAAGTAAATAACTAACAACTATTTCAAAACAAATTATTTAAAAACCCATTACATATATAAATATATATTTTATATATGTGTGTGATGTTCTGTTGCGGACAATTTAGTCTGCATGTATTTGAAATATTTATAAAAATTGTTTGTAACGGATTTAATACGTATAAATATTTATTTGGGTTATTATCTGGTTTCTAAGATACCCTACACAAACACATCTGTGTTTTGTCAGATCCGTGACACATGCTTTTATTACATTAACAAGAGATTTTAACTGAACCAAAACATACAGGCTGCTAGAGGGAACATGGATTCCTCAATATACATCCACAACTATATGATGGTTTGTATATCCCAAATCATAAACGAAAAGATATATAAGATTCCAACGAATTATTTCGAAATATGTAAAAGCGAAAGAAAGATATCGTAAACGATATCAGAATTAAATACTGACAGAAATTGTTCATGAAAACTTAATGTAAAAAATATTATGGCTTTTAATTTACCTAAATGAGTGACGTACATATATTCTGGTTTATCTAATCTGTAAGAAACTAGTATGCTACTCCCCACAAGCTATTTATGTTATATAGAGCACATATCTTGTACTCAACACCAGTCTTTACCTTAGTTGATAAGATTGTAATTCTTCCTTTTTTCTTAACACCTTAAATGTGGACGAGCATTGATTACGAAAGCTTGTTTGTTGTTTAACGCCGCACTAAACAATATTCTACCTAGGGTTTGAACATTAACATAGCCTCATTATGTTGCTGGTATGTGTTTAGAAATACTTTTATTCATTCATTTTAGGCATGGTGAAAATGGCATTCCTTCATAATGTTGTAATTAATTCATATAAAGTGTGTGTACTATTTGTTAACACTGTCCATGAAAGGTCAGATTCAGTTATGAAATAAATGAGTATTAAAGATGTCGTTTCAAGCATTGAAAAGACAATGTCAAATTTGCCACTGAACTAAATATGTGTAAGAATTACATTGTTGAAATTACTTTAATAAAAAAAACACCTTCGTCTTGTCAGTTTTCTTTATCTAATATTAGTATCTTATTTAAAAATTAATAAGTTGCTAATGAAAGATGAACCGCTGAGAATGAATGAGTTGAATGACTTGCCAAATATACTTTTGGACAAAAGAATATACAAGTATTTATATCAGAGAGGTTCAATACTTTTACAACAGGAATAAGCGAGCGCTGCTGTAACACCTACATCAATTTTATAAGACGAGGGTAGAATAAAAGTTATCCTTCTTGTTTGAAGTAGTTCCCGCCTTCGTACATGTACGCCAACATTGAAACCTTCGAGAGGGGAACGAGTCAACATTCGGCTTGTCCCGGAATGGGATCACGAGGAGGATAAACAACGTCACGTGGTCTTCGCGGAAATAGGTTATCCTTCTCTCCACCGCTGCCGCATGCAATCTATCAGGCAGGATACTAAATGCGTTGTTTACTTACCTTTCGACCGCTGTTACTAATTAAGTTAGTAGAATTCACTGGACGTTTTTTCTAAGAGTGTACACAGCAGATATAACTCAAAATTAACGTATAATTTTTAGTTTCAACAAAATCAGTAACTGCGCTATATTGTCACGGGGGTTTCTGGTCAATCACTTGATTATCTGGTTTGTTCACAGGCCACCATTGCATGGCAGGACTACTGCTGTGCGGCCTAAGGCAACAACAAAAAACACTCATTTTTGTTAGGGGGGCACGGGTGGCCCAGACGTCTAAGGCGCCGCGATTCGCCGTGCAGAGTTGAGTCCCTTGGACACGCCAGAAACCTATGATTGTGGGTTCGAATCCCGGTTCGCCCCGATTATGTTTCTAGGTTTGTCAGCACCATACCCGTGCTCGCGGGTTTCACCGAAGTGGTAAACGTCTAAGACCTGCATCACTTCGGGATTTCCTCTCATATTACGCTGACACGCCGTGATATTACTGGAATAATGTTAAAAGCGGCGTTAAAAACTCCGAATGCTAAAGAGCAGATATTTCAATACATTTATGTTAATGTTGACGCACTTTTCAATGAACATGTTTCAGGCTGGGCACATGCTTGGTGTATTGTTTTGCATACCGACATGTCCATACCTGACGTGTACATATCTCAAATTATATGATCGTTTTATCGTTTTACTAATTTAATAAACAATTCTCCTTCTTCTTCTTGCAAGAGGGGTGGTCAGGTAGCCTAGTAGTTAAAGCGTTCGTTCGTCACGCCGAAGACCCGGGTTCGATTCCCGACATGGGTACTATGTGTGAAGCCCATTTCTGGTGAACCCCGCCGTGGTATTGCTGAAATATTGCTAAAAGCGGCGTAAAACCATACTCACTCTCCATGCAAGAAAGTATCCTGCTTTTATACTTTCTCTTTCCTGAGTACAAAATCACCATCCAAGAAACCCCATCCTCCACAAGGTGTAGACTGTAGGTTGCATCTAGCTTGGTACGAGCGGTTCTAATACGATGTAAGAGGAGAGCGCTAAATGTGATCAATACGGTACATTGTCATCAAAGTGTGAAGAATTTACAGGCAAGTGCTAACATGTGTTGTGCCTCTGCCTTCTTGACACACACAAACAACACGTTCTTGTGTTCCAAACATATCCGATGATGACGTTGCTGGTATGACAATCGTTCAATCACATACGCTCTCGGCCCCTTTTATTCGCCATGTGTCCCGCCCCCTTCCCTCACACAAGGATTGTCCCGAAATGAACTTTGTACGGCAGCCCACAAGAGACATGGAAACGTTTGCGCCATGTTTAGAGTTTTATGAATACCACGCGTCTTCGTTAGAACTATAACAGGGAAAAAAAGGAAAACTTGAATAGTGCCAAAAACTTCTGAAAAACCAACACGAAACACATAAAAGCGGACACTGAAACGCTGAAAAAGTCTATAAGAAATATCAAAATCTATTTTCATCCAGATAAGGATATATTCTACTGCAGTGAAAATATATTATACATTGATGGGAATGTTTTACATGTGATGGAAATATATCACATTACATACGGAATATATTACATCAAATTGGGAACATATGACATATTTGACATATTTGATTTTCCGGAGTTTTAAGTAACAGTTTCTTTTGTGATGTTTCTGTATCTATGTCATATATTTGTAAGGATATACTGGCGCAAAGTCTACAAAAGTGCAGAATTCCGAAAAAACGAGCAGAACACGCAGTTATATCTAAAAAACCTATGGACATTGCGCAAACAATGGCCCCTACGGGCCACCGTACTCTTGTGTTGGATTGTCCGAATTCTGATGTCCCTGAAGCCACGTACAAGTTCTCATGGCCTCTAAGGACAGAACGCTATGCCGGTTTGGTCGACACCTAGGTCTTGTTTACTTCCACCCAAACGCTAACGCCGAGAACAAATATCCTGCCGTGTCGTAACAAAACACAAGCTTGTTGAATAATGCTGCTTGATTTTTTTCAAGACGGTAAACAACGAGCGTTAGAAACAACACGTCCACTCAATGTTCTAACACCCATCAAATTAGGCCCCCATGAGCTAACTGGTTACTTCATGTGATGTGCACTAACTAACGTGCGTTTTAACTAGTTAATACTCGGATCTTTTCGGCACAAAATAACACAAGAGTGGAATAGACTTACACTGCAATATTGAGAATAGTCTTATTTTTCCTTTACAGTCATATCTGTTTACTAATTTTAGTACAAAAGCACATAGCGACTACTAAGCATTTAAGCTAAATAATACATTTTTTATATCACACCCGGTGGTTTACAGATCAGTGTAGACACGTGGGGATTCGGAGAAAGAACAACATCGGTCACCACAAACCTATAGCTGTTTTTTTGTAAGAGACGACTTCATGGATCGAGTGATCAATTGCTTGAATCGACACTCATGATGTCAATCACTTGGTTGTCTGGTCCAGACGGAATTATTTACAAACCTTCGTCATATAGCTGGACTATTGTTGATTGCGGCGCTAAGCAAAATAAGAACACAAACGAACACATGATCACTGTGAACACATGTTTATAAAATGTTATATCCACCCCCCCCCGACTTTATTGTTTAGAAATACATAAACCAAATTAATGTAGCCTGGTAGTTAAAGCCTGGTGGTTAAAGCGTTCGCTCGTCACGCCGAAGACCCGGGTTCGATTCCCGACATGGGTACAATGTGTGAAGCCCATTTCTGGTGTCCCCCGCCGTGATATTGCTAAAAGCGGCGTAAAACCATACTTACACACTCACTCACTAGTCGTTCCAGACAAGTATTGAAGTCGGAGTTTCTTTAAAATGTACTTATTTGCCTGTAACATGAAACGTCAACATGAGAATATATATATATATATATATATATATATAAGCACTGATTGGCTATGCATGCTAGTGCGTTTATAAGGAGATAATATACTGACGTCACACTTATGGCGCGAAGTCAGTGATCCATAAAATTGTCTTTTTGGTATAATATGGTATTAAAATATAAAACATATATACATTCCTTTCACACACTGTCTTACGTGCTATGCTAGTGCAGTGATTAAGTTAGTAATAGCGATTAGCGCCTGACGTCAAACAACGTGAGCGCCATTAATAAGGTGTCTGGTAAGGTGCCCGATCAACACTAGCTCTTCACAGCGCCAATGATTGCAGGACATATTAAATCTATTGCTGGAATATGGCTAAACGCGGCGTAGAGCCTCTCTCACTCACTCACTCACTCAGATATATCCGTTCAGTCAGAGGTCGATCGTGGTAAGGCGGACGCGCAAAACACCATGGCATTGTTGTTTTGACCACAGGGATCCAGATAATAATAATAATAATTATTATTATCATTTATGCATTTGTATAGCGCAGCATTCACTGTGCATAAGTGCTCTGTGCGCAGATGACCTAATACTGGAAGAAGAGACAGTATAAATAAAAAAATCCATATGCTATCAAAACAAAGTTTATGAATCCGTGAAGCCCATTTCTGGTGTCCCCCGCCGCGATATTGCTGGAATATTGGAATATGGCTAAAAGCGGCGTAAAACCTTTAAATCCTTTAATGCCAAATATATTAAACTTAAATATTCCAGTAATCAACACAAATCCCTCGTGGGTTCGGGTTCGAATCCCGGACGGAACTCAACCCCAAAAAGTACTAGAATCTGTACTTTACTAAGAAAGTGTTATCCCAAATATAACATTAGTTACAATAGTATGGAGATCATAACCATTTAATCCTACAGAGTTGAGTACGTTTACTGTGCGTCTTGCGTTTTGGCAACATCGCGCTATCATATTTGTCCATATGTATTTATAATGGTTGGTTGGTTTGTTTGTTGTATAACGTCGCACTCAGCTATATGACGGCGGTCTGTAAATAATCGACTAATGTAGACTATCGAGGGATTGATATCATGAGCATGCTCGGTTTCACGCTTTCATGAAAACATGATTTCCAATAAATTCATTCCTTTGAAATAAACGTACAATGCTCTGGAAGAAAAAGAAGGAGAGATTCTGGCGAATAATGTAAGTAGCAGTTGTTATCTGGTGTCAGAAGCGAAGTGTCCAGCCATTATTTTCTTACTGCAAATTCATAATTACACATAAGAGGGATTTTTCACTGTGTGGTTTGTCAGTGATGTCTTTACACTTTCAAAAGAATATTTCAGTGGCATATTTGATTCTTTCTATAAGTCGATTTGTCTGAGCTGGTGATCTGTATCGAGATAATGCATCTAGTCAGGCTATGCCAGGGGACTACGTCTCACGTGGCAAGCATGTTATTAGTCTTGGAAATATAATGGTAATTTTACAAGGTGTCTAGCGCGAATTGATTTAATGTATGTGTGTGATGCTGTTTATCTGTGGCAACGCGAGGTCTATTTATTATTGACCTTAGAATTACTGTTTAACCTATTGGGAGAGTGAGAGAGAGAGAGAGAGAGAGAGAGCGAGAGAGAGAGAGAGAGAGGGGGCGAAA
This sequence comes from Haliotis cracherodii, assembly GCF_022045235.1. NCBI lineage: Eukaryota > Metazoa > Mollusca > Gastropoda > Lepetellida > Haliotidae > Haliotis > Haliotis cracherodii. The sequence continues at coordinate 57,152,089 of NW_027266343.1, read as the reverse complement.
GGGACAAAGACAGAGATAGGGAGGAGAGAGAGAAGAGAGAGACACAGAGATGGGAAAGAGGGGGAGGACAAAGACGGAGAAAGGAGGGAGAGAGGGGAGTGAGACACAGAGAGATGGAAGAGAGAGAGAGAGGACAGAGAGGGGGAATGAGACACACAGAGAGAGAGAAGATAGAGAGGATGGACAAAGACGGAGGAAGAGGGGAGAGGGACACAGAGAGGGGAGAGAGAGAGAGAGAGAGAGAGAGAGAGAGAAGCGAGAGACACAGAGATGGGAAAGAGCGGGAGGACAAAGACGGAGAAAGAGGAGGCGGAGAGGGGAGTGAGACACAGAAAGATGGACGAGAGAGCGAGTAGAGAGAGAGAGGGGGGAATGAGACACACACAGAGAGAAGAGTTAATTAAAAAATCGGCAATATTGCAGCCATATCGCGATTACAGAGAGAAGAGAGAGAGGGGGAGGACAAAGACGGAGGGAGAGGGACACAGAGAGATGGAAGAGAGAGAGGAGGGACAGAGACACAGGGAGAGGGGAGACAGAGAGAGAGCGGAAGGACAGAGAGGCGGAGAGAGAGGGAGTGACAGAAACAGAGAGGTTAGAGAGGCACAGAGAGACAAAGAATGAGGGAGAAAGGGAGGGAATTATTGTTTATGAATCCGATGTTACGAGACAAATCTTATGGATCACATATCACGTCTACAATCCAGTGGCACTTTTATCACGATACAGAAAGTCCATATATATACTAAGATTAAAGCGTATGAGCTCCTAACCGTCCAGCTCTTTCTGTAAACATTAGGGTCGGTCGGGTAGTCTGGTGGTTAAAGCGTTCGCTCGTCACGCCGAAGACCCCGGTTCGATTCCCGACATGGGTAGAATGTGTGAAGCCAATTTCTGGTGTCCCCGGCCGTGATATTGCTGGAATATTGCTGAAAGCGGCGTAAAACCATACTCACTCACACACTCACTTATCAGATTCCATTGGGCGTAAAAACTGTATGGATGGGTTACTGAAAACGAATTAATTAATCATTGTATTCTCCAAACACAAGAGCATGTATTTAAACATATATATGATGATCAATAACTTTTAAACTTTACAGTTCTTCCTCAATTAATATTTATAATTGCAATAAATTTAGACACCTTATATTGTGGATGTATTGTTGGAACACCTAAGTCTTCATACAGGTTAAGTCAGTTACAATAAAAAGAGGGAATGTACAGTGATCTGGATTAGCGCTACATTTAACAATATAACCTAAGCAATAATTATCAGTGAAATTAACATTAAATGGCTGTTTTATAAAAGTGCACATACATTTAGATAACTTGATAGGGAAATTAGCGAAATTAGGGAAATGGATACCTTCCAAGATCACCATACACCATATATGTTTGGGGTTGATTTTCTAAATAAATGACAAAACCCTTTCCATATCCGAGTTGATTGTACGATTCCTACTATATCATGAGCATGTGTTTATGAATCACTCTCAAAAAGTAACGATACCAGGCGTTCGCGAAAAGGGGAGCGTATCCTGCTCCACCGGTGGCACCCGTCACAAACACATGCAAAGCCCCACTTCGAAGTCCAGAAGCAAGTTTTAAAAATATAAGGTGATTTTTTTCTGTTAGTTCAAGTTTTTCATATCCCAAAACGTCTGAACCGTATGTTAGAATAGGCAGTATTACCACATCGATAGCTTGCAGTAACGACTCTGAAAGTAGATAAATATTACGTGTCCTCTTCAGAAGTACATACATTGCCTGAATCGCGCTTTTTACACTTTTTATGGATGTGATTAATATCTTATTCCTGATAAAAAACGAATACCAAGATATGTATGGTTATCTACAACTTCTTTCTTTTTTCTTCCGTAATAAAATGAAAGTTTGGACTTTTTGCTGACCCCTCCTCCCCAAAGTACAAACTTTGTTTTTGATATACTAACCTAAGGTTTCCTCGGTAAAGATTACACGAGTTATAAAAGGCATTTAATGTTTTAGGAAGATTGTCTTGACCTTCTGACATGATGACCGTGTCATTTGCATCTAGCAAGATAAGAAATTGTAACAACGGTGTTGTATATTTATCATGTTTAAATTTCATGGTAATTCCCTTCCAACCTTTGTCAAGAAGAAACTCTTCTAGGTCATTAAGATAAATGGAGAACAACAATGGTGATACATCTGCTCCTTGGCGTACTCCTGAGACACAAGTGAAGAAAATAGACAGTGTATCGTTTGCAACAACGCATGGCTATTTTTAACCATATCCATCTGAAGAAATTACCGTCTATATTATAAGATATGAGCTTACGCCAAAGAAGGATATGTAAAGAGGGGCCGTCAATGGTATCAGTCATATGATCATTTTTCATTAAGTCAATACCAGCTGACTTATTTCGTTGTTTTTTTAACAGCTTCGTGTACTTCGTCTCGGGTAATTTCCGTATTCGGAACTGAACTATCCTATGCCTGGGGATGTTGCAACGTGGATTGTAATTATTGGTTAAGTTGACCAGAATTAGTGGTTTAAAAAGAAATCATCAAGACTAGGTGTCATCGTAGGATCGGTGATATTTTGTGGACTTCCAACTTTCCAAACTTCCTAAGGGAAATAGTGTGCACTGTTTCTAAGCATTTCGCCTATTTTTCAATTCTTAATGTGTTTGTGCATGTTTCCTACACGTCTTGGATTCATAACGAGAATATAATTTGTTTTATTTTTCTTGTAATTAACGCTCGTAATGAAACCAAGGTTTGAACTTCTTTCTTTATTAATGTTCTTTGCTCGCGTTACAAGAGATTTACGCGTAACTCTGCAAGAGGTGAGTGTGGCTTGGCCCCGCACGAAACATCATTTGATGTGGAGTTAACATTGCTTGTGAGGTCATCGCGACTTGTCTCGTTGTGTTGGCTCTATGACTGAGATTGCTTATCAGCCTCACATCAATATTGCTACAGAATCTGTTAACATCATCTTACATTTCCTTGGTTTACCCTTTACTCTGGGTGGTACACCCTAACTGGCATTCATCACTTAATTAATTCAGGATTGGGATATTTGGAAAGGGATATTGGCGAATGAACATCAGAAAATAACAGGGAAGCTCCAGAACGTCAAAATCCCGCAATAAAGGGAGACACGACTGGGAGCTAATGACATAATCTTTGCCAAGACGATGGTCTTTACCAATTCTTCCATTACAAACAAATTCGGAATTTAATTTTTTTTTTCATTTCCACACTATCTAATCCATTTTTATATGTACTTATCAGCTGATAAATAATCAGGAAGGTCGCTGGTTCTTGCAGTAAATTCTCCTGACAACATGCCCAGAGTCACTTAGTTAGAGAGCATGTGGTAAGGACTCCTCTATTACTACAAACTTACCTTCCGTTGTATATTGTGATCCTTCAGGTAGGACATGTACAATACTAAGTAATAGGCCCTGATCAACGTTAAACAGATCCCTTGAATATTAATCCAGAAGAAAATCATTACTTTGTTTATAAACTAATATATAATGTGCGTATTTTTCCTTGATGGCTACAGTCAGACCACATAACGTCTCACTGATTTATTATCCCTCTATTGCATATAAAGCCTGTAATTTTCAATATATAAATCATGGAGTATATCGGTTTTAGTTTCCTGAAAACATAACATATCTCCACCTCCAATCGACTTGATAAATTCAGAGTATTATGGACTATTACGAAGTCCACATAGACTTATTAGAGTTCGCTAAGGTCCAAGTTTTGATGATAATTGTTTTCAAATCATTACAAAAATAAGATTTTAATATCCCGGTACACAATGATTAGGTAACTCCTGTGTGACCTTAATTTCATGATGAACGGACAGAGGCAGTCATGGGTAGGGTGTACACGAGGTGCTTGAAATCTGTGTTTGGGTGTGTCGTGACAGAATCGTTTCACATCATTTCCAGTGAGCACAAGAACATTTGCTACCCGGGATTGCAAACACTGAATGCACTTTGTCGTTTGAATTAGGCAGATGAATAGGCATGCTTGAAACGGAGCCAAAACAACGTCACGTTGCAAAAGTTTTTGGTGTTTCAGCAGGGCATGGAAAATATACCAGACGTTTGGATCAGATACCCAGCGACATGTAGATGGTCGACAGCGTTCCACCACACAACGGGAAGACTTTATTCTCTCGATACCAGCAAAATGTCATCACTTCCTGACTGCCACCACATTCAGAAATGACCTGCGGAACGCCAATGGCGTTTCTATTCAGATAGTGCGCATAATCGCATGATTCACACCCCACTGACCCGACATCACAAGCAGGCACGTTTGGATCTCGTCAGATGGACAGACCAGGACCAGGCTCCAGTACTTTTCTCTGATGGATCGATACATTGTCTAGACTTCACAGATCGTCGTTCCCGAGCGTGGCGTAGACAAAGATTTCAAGGTTCTAATGTTACCGAACATGAGTGAGTGAGTGAGTGATGTTTTACGCCGCTTTTAGCAATATTCCAGCAATATCACGGCGGGGGACACTAGAAATGGGCTTCACACATTGTACCCATGTCGGGAATCGAACCCGGGTCTTCGGCGTGACGAGCTAATGCTTTAGCCACTAGGCTACCCGACCGCCCCTACCGAACATGAACGCTATGGAGGGGGCTCAATTGTGATTTGGGGTGGGATCAGTAGAGCTAGAAGACCCGATCTTTAGTGGCGAACAAGACCGTATGCTGGCGCAATCGGGCCACTCTTCATTAACAATTACACACGACCTCTTCATGCCAGGGTCGCTGGTGCCCACTTAGAGCAGGCGACCATTGTCCGCATGGAGTAGCCAGCCCGGTCTCCAGACCCCCACCCATCGAACACATGTGGAACGAACTGCAGATCGCCCTCTCACGACGCCCTGTCCTTCTGGCAACTCCACAGGAACTCAGAGATGTTCTTACTGAAGCGTGGAACGGTCTTCCCTTGGCAACCATCTAGCCACTTATTGGGAGCATGAGACGACGGTACCATGGTGCGATCGCATCACGTGGATCTCATACTGAGAGATGATGTTTTAACAATGAATTTGTTTTCATGGTTTTTTGACGTTTCAGTTTTGGTCAGATACTCTCCTTTTGATAGGGTCTGGCTGACTATTGGTCACATGGTTTTTTTGTTGGCCATGCCTCGCACATGGCAACGGAACTTTTTCTTTCATTAAACATGTCTTCACGAAATATTGTCTTTGGCTATTCCAACAGATGTACACTTCACGAATAACCTTTCAAAGTGGTGATCATCAGCAGCTTTACTATTAACATCGGGGAGTTTAAAAGTATGACTCTTTGGTACTGTCGGAGTTGTTACTAATGGTTTGTCACTATTTACCTCAATTAAATTAAATTCAATGGTTTATTGTATGAAAAGCCATTAGCCCATATACAAGTAAGCTACATAGACATACAGTTATAATAACAAATACAGTAGTATACGGAGTATCAAGACAACAACTGACGTAACATAAAAGAATTGAATGTATAAAAATACTTGTAGTTGAACGCTATACTTTTTGTTTGACAGTAGCCATTGAAAATTATTAATAGATATACATGTACATGAAAATGACCAGGCGGGTAGATATTCCATTCTTATTTGGTTACATACAGGGCAAATAAACATTAACATTTATTTACCTCACGACGTGACATCATATGATGTGCCTGTCTCGTGATTTTTGTCCTGAATTGATAGCATCATTTAACACCGTGACTTTTTTTCAATAATCAACACTTAATTTTAGTGTCATTAGTGATTAGAATAGTGTCATCTTTTGAAACACATTCAAACGTTATGTCATCACAAACATTGTGACATGACAAACAGTGATTGTAGGTTCACAGCTTGATTGCATCAACTCACCAACACAGCATTCTCATCACACATATCAACAGGTGTGACAGTCCACTGAACTAGTAAAGAGTTCGCTCGTCACGCCGAAGACCCGGGTTCGATTCCCCACATGGTTACAATGTGTGAAGCCCATTTCAGGTGTCCCCCACCGTGGCATACCTGGAGTATTGCCAAAAGCGGCGTAAAAATATACTCACTCACTCACTCACATTACTATTCACACTGTGTGTAAAGTTATTTTTACGGCTGCCAGTGTTGTCAGCAACCATTCCTGAAATAGATGTTTCATCACTATGGCTCACATCACTGAACTGGTTAGTTTGGACATTTATCACTAAGCTCAACGTATGGCTGCTCGAAATAGGAACACACAACACGGGTGTTATCATAGTTATATGACAGAATCGCTTCAGAAACACGATTTCTGTTGAATTTACCTTATTATTGTAATGTATCTCAAATTCCATAAATCGCGCTACGATACTCTTTCCATGAATATTCCCAAACACGTGAGACAATGTATGCAGCAAATAATCGAATGGATCTGTCAAAATTGGAGAGAATGTTACACAGTGTAAAATCTGAATTTTGGTTTGTTTACATTTCAAACAAGTACAGTTTTCCCGAGCACGGCGTTCGTTTCCACACCTAATTTATTTCTCTTGATTTCATCTAGATAATTTGTATTTATGAAAGAGACCACTTGTCATTTTGAGTGTATGTAAGTCCCACATCATTCAAAGTATTGTTATGCATGCCAGAATTTTAAAACTTAGGATTTTTGTCATTTTATTATAAGGCTTAACTGGTAAACTATCGCCAGTGACTGAAGGGTTGATATAAATCCTGCCAGGGTCCATGCAGGAAGCAAAGGTACTGTAAGTCCCCATGGTCCTTGGTATGGAGATCTCCCTTTAGTTACTGACGATCTCTAGCCCATTTTTATATTGTGTTGTTCCTTAATACTTAATGCTTTTAAATGTTCCGCAACTAGTTTTAAATCTTATCTGTGATATTCTAGTTATCATACTGTCCTTCGATGACAGATTTTTATAAAGTTTAAATATATGTATATTTCATGTTTAACTTCTCGTCACGATATGGCTGAAATATTGCCGATGTGACGTAAAGCATTAACTCACTCACACACTCACTCACTCATTTGTCATTTGATTCTAAAATGTATTAGGAATTAATGATGTATGTATCGCAGCTGATTTAGAAAAATACGTGATGTAATTGGAGTCTCATAACCGGTACACCTGAAATGTGATCTCATAAACACTCTATCCAATATGGCGGCAAGTACATTCCGGCGTTCGTGTTTGTGTATTTTCCAAAACAATCTAAACGATTTTAGGCTTATTGGTGACGTCTCAGAATTATCATTAGCCTGGAATTCGATCTCATACATATGTTTGATACCAGTTATCTTAAATGGGTTTCACACCCACAGGTGTGTAAGAAAAGTACTTCTCTTCTGGACTGTTTCATCTTGTGTGGACATTGCGCCCCAACACTGTTGGGTTTGTCACAACTCCTTCCCACACCTTCTCGCGTCATCCCTATCTTAAGTAATAAGACATTTGGCCCCGAGTCCTATTTGTGCTGACAGACGGTGTTTCTTGATATTAGTAATGATCATATTGTGATAAATTGATCTACATTTCTGATCGAACACCGACTCTCGCAAGCTCAGATTTTCACATTCAGGTCATCTGGGGTTTCAAGTTCGTTCTTGATTGAAACTATATATACTGTTCAAGATTCTCCTTGCCTCTTTTCAGGTCTAATGAATGAATATGAACGGCTTTTGGATTTAGTACTATCTTGTAAATATCGGTAAAGATGGGAGTTGTTGCTGCAACTGGACTATTAATTAGGACTGGACTGGACTGGAGATTTAATTAGCTTTTACACCACAAATATCTGTTTCTATGATATCAAGCTTAGAAAGTTCAATCCTGGTTAGGTTTTCAAGAATGCTACGTCCTGTTGGTAGTTTCAATCTACTGCGGTAGAGGTTAGTATATTTGTGGGTAGTCAGTGTAGACAATGCTCAGTGACTCTCTTACCACACTTCCTGTGTCTTCGACGATCGGGATGTACACCGCCATGTTTATTGTTGTTGAATGAGCTGTGTCGCTTCTTTACTGATTTTCTTTCGTTTCGCTCCGCGACTTTTCCTGTGTTCTCTGGTCATTTTGTTATATCTTATTTAGCTGACCGGACATAAGAGTAACCCCCTTGGCCAGTCGTAGAGTTAAAACAGCTACAAGGTTTGGGGAGCTTGACATTGTCACGTCCCCATAGCCATGCGGTCAGGTGACATCAATGTAGCACCCACCACCCACACAATTTGCACACAGTTGCATACTACGGCGACCAGTAAGACAAGGGAGTCTTGATCACACAATCCAGTGATACCCTTTGCTGATATTGTTGAAACAAACATATATTTATTATACATAAAGTCTGTCTAGTTCTCGAGCAGAATTTCTGCTGCTTTGTAGAAATACGCAGTCGTAAACATTTCCCAGTTAGAACTGAACCGGAATAGAACTCCCAAAGACATTCACACAAACAGAAACGTCACTACATTATGGGTTCGATGGAAAATGGTCACGGTTCTTGTAATTGCCGCGGGGTCACTGGTGGCAGTGATAGTGTAAAGAAAGTATCACGCACTGAGAAGGAGCTTCGAGACGTATTATGTGATCTACCTTCAGTTGCTGGCTATCTCTGGCCCGTTTTTATAATATAATGTTATGTATAGTGCTATTGATTTTATATTACATCCAGTTTTAAATAAATTTCTGTGATAAGTCTAGTTATTTTACTGTCCCTACGTATTTATATGTTTAACCCTTAATAGTCACGATAGGGCTGAAATATTCCGATGTGACTTTAAATAAAAACTCACTCACTCACTCGAGACGTACCTGTCATAAACATGAAACATCGACGCAAGAGAACGTGTCTTGAGCCTGGATATCCAGGGACGTACCTAGATTATGGTGATTGCATGGATGCTATGGTTAATATATGACTGACAGCACGAACTCGGCAGGTACCTAATCACACAAGCGTCGGGTTGGTAACTCTTCAATCACAACAGAGACATATCCTGCAACAGTTACATTAAGCATCAAAAGGTTCCTGTCATTTTTCTTTTTAAAATTCCCGTCATTTTTTTACCCTTGTGTTTGCTGATGCTGAGCCGTACATCTTGTTAGTCATATTTTATGCTGGACTCAAGAAAGCAAGTCGGACGTTGGTTTCATATAAGGTAGGATCGTGCTGTGGTTTTGATGTGGTTATGTGTCTGAGTTGTGATGTTCTTTATACCCAAAGACGTTCAAAATGGCGGTTTGTGATACCCTACCTGGCGCTTGGGATTAATGGGATGAAACAAGGACTTGTCGTCTCGGGTGTCATTATATATGGTGATGTTGAATATTCCCATGGCCAGGCTACTTCATACTGGGACTTTCTCATAGACAGATGTAATCTATGTATATATTCAAATGATACAGTTCTTAATACTTTTGGAAAATGTTTTATTACTTTATGTTCTCTTTTAAATGTACATACTATAATGGCCTCCGTGGAAGTGATTCAGGAAAAGGTGACTTAACATTTGTTGGCAATGCTGGGGCAAGTGTTATTGATTACATTATTAAAACCATAGATAAATTTGGCTTTTGTGAAAATTTTGATAAAATAATGATAGTGATTCATATTGTCGGAGTCGCTTTCAGCAGATATTTCTTATGAAAATAGAAAGGGTTTTGTCGTTTTTATTTTCTAAAAGGCCCTTATGCTTGTAAATTTCTATAATGGGCAGTTTCTCATTTATGAGTGACAGACACACAGGTCTCACATTTTAATCACCTGAATCTCATTTATTGGTTGTAACGGCAAGCATTTTGTGTTGTAGGCCTGTTCTGACACCAAATCCCCGTGGATGTTCAACTATATTGACATAAATGTTATTAATCAACATAATCTCTCTGCTTTTCAATACTCCTTTCATATCGATAGTGAAGCTTTTCAATTCCTGTTAGGAAGAAGTTTCCTGAAAATCTCATTGATGGCAGCTTTGAGGTCATCGTTGTCATCATAGGTGTTCCCCGAAGGCGTTCGTTCAGTTTAGGAAGCAGGGGGAAATCACTTGGTGCCAGGTCTGGTGAGTATGGAGGATGAGGAAGCTCTTCGAATCCACATTGTCGCACAGCTGCCTTTGCAAGTCGAGGCGTGTGAGAAGAGGCATTGTCATGAAATTGTAGAACTCCGGCAGTCAGCATTCCTCGCTGCTTTTCTCTGATATGATCTCTCAGGCGATGAACTAAATCAGCATGGTAGGCACCGGTAATCAATCATGGCCACACCGTTTCCATCCCAGAATTCAGTAGCCATAACCATCTTCGCTGATCTTGAAGACTTGATTTTCTTTGGTGCCGGAGAAGTGGAATAGTGCCCTTCTATGGATTGACGTTTTGACTCGGGATCATAGTGGTAGACCCATGTTTCTTCACTCATTACTAATCTCCTTTTTAATTTGACGAAATCCTCCTCAATTTGCTTTAAATATTCTCTGGCAATGTCAGTTCTTTTCCTTAAGATCAGAATTTAGAAACTTTAGCACCCAACGAGCACGTATCTTTTTCATTCTGTAAATGTTCATGAATAATAGTTTCAATGGATCCACGGCTTACATCCGTCTATCTAACAATACAAGTTTATCTATCTCTTTGATTGAATCTTCATTGCTGGAAGTTCAGGGAGGGCCAAACATAGGGTCATCATCAAGGCTTGTTCTCCCAGCCTTAAACATGGCTGCCCAACGTATAACGGTGGAATAGCTAGGGCACTTATCCCCATACACTCGTGACATGCGGTCATCAAATTCTTGGGGAGTACATTTCTCTAAAGTCAAAAACTTAACGACTGCTCGTTCTTTTCCATTTCTGTGTCCATTTGGACCCCTATCACGTTCAACTGGCTATCACTAATATACAAACGGCCTCAACAGACAAAATTCATTTGCAGTGAACTAATCAAACAGTGTACTGCATTGACTAGTTCACGTTCTTATCGACCATAAGTTGGAAGTTAATCAGGCTCAGAACCTTTCGACCAGCCCTCGTATTATTTTCTATATTCATATGTTGTGTTGTTTCACCTTTGTCAACCACATGGTTAGAGTGGAGCTGTGTTCAGATGAGCGTTGTACTCCTGCAATGAAACTATTGTTTCTTTGCATAAAAGAAACAATAGATGAAATGTGTTCTCTTTCACAAGCTTCCTGTAAACATGCGTCATACGTATTATAATGCCCCATATTGAGATTGGCTTTGTTTCTGCCTGTAGTGTGTCGTAGCATATTCTACTTTACTTTAGCGTGGACAAACAATGTGATAAACACATACGAGGGTGCAGAATACCCACTGCGTGTACAGATGTTTTCAGTACAAGTGGGCCTGCCCAACATACTTGTATGTAACACGTGCTCTTGTTACTATGATGATGTAGAAACAAATCTTTTCTTATAGATTCAGAAAGATAGATACACTTCTCTGCGCTTGTGTTTCGATTTTGAGTTTTAGATTTGACACCACTGATGCTTATGCTTGGATGAGCTGCCATTAGCAATGTAGTTTACACAAAGACAATATTGATCCGAGCAATTACTCAGCTACGCCGAGTAGATAATAAAGACATTAGATTTATTAACAAAGAATATTATTCCTGTGGCTTGCTTTTTGTATACACCACATGACTATCTGCACTAGCTGATGATAACACGTACAACTAGGTAACTATTCGACAGTGATTTATAAAAGCATGCTGATGATACAGTCGGAATCATACACTGGACTCGGCTTTTATCAAAGATTTCTTATGCTCATTGAAAGGGTTTGTATTTACCATGATCGCAACATTGTCGAAGGGCTTGGCTCCACATTTACGGGTTTAGTGTTGACGTTATAGTCAGTGTCTTGGATGAACCGTGACCTTGGTAACTGCCAGAATGATGTCCATCGTAAAGTTCGACTAAGGTGAAAAGCAAATCGGCATTGAATGGCGTGACTCAGAGTTACTGAACTGGCAATTATTGACAAAAGCCTTGACCTTTTATAAATTAATTGTTGATAGGCATTACTTAGAAGTTGTCGGATGACAAAGTAGAGGCAATTTATGGATAACAACTTGTTTATTTACTGTAAAGGGGACGTTTTGGTATAGATCCTTATACGGTTGTCAAGCAAGGGTGAATAATGACATACTTACTTACTTACTTTGGACATTTAACGTGCGCTTTCCGACTGATGCGTATTTCGCACACGGGCCCGGCCAGGCCATTTAATGTGTTTCCGAAAGGGGCGAAAGTGGTGTGAGCAACCCAAAAGGGGGCTTTAGGGGTTGCTTATATAGAATTTGGGAATTTTGAGATTTGGAATAGATGCAGATGGGATTGGGGAGGAGAACTAATGGAGCTGGGAATGGTGGATGTTTATTTGTTTATGTAATTTTGATTTGGTAGATTATAGTGTTTTTAGATGCGTTTTATTAGTTCCGTTTTGATTAAGAATACGCCTAAGGCCTTGAAGTTTTCTAGTTTATTTTGTGGGTTTAGTATTGCTTCTAGAATGAGAGCCTTGTTTAGATTGAGGGTGGTTTGTAATGCGGTTCGATGTGTTAGGTAGTGTGTGCAGTGGATGAGTGCGTGTTCTGGGGTTTCTAGTTGTTGGCAGTGTGGGCAGTTACCTGTAGTATGTTTTTTAAATTTTTTTTAAGGTCGTTATTTCGGTTGGTGTGTCCTGTTTGGAGTGATGACTCTGTCGATTTTTTTTGATGGATGGAGAATTTTTGGTTTGGTTAGTGGTTTGCTGAGTACTTTTTTGATTTGGCTATTTGAGTTTAGATATAGGTTATGCCATTTTTTTGGTGATATTTTGCTTGTTTACGCTTATAATTTCTGATTTTGAAATGGGTAAGTTTAAGCTTATTTCTGGGATTTTGAGGGATAGTTTGGCTGCCTTATCGGCGTTTTCAGTACCGTATATTCCTACGTGGGCGGGTATCCACAAGAAGGTTATTTGTTTGCCTGCCTTAGTTAGGTCATTGGAGCTTTTAAGTATTTGATTTATTAATTTAGGTCGTTTTTTTGTATTTTTGTTTTGGAGGGCTTGTAGTCCACTTAGGGAGTCAGTAAGTATTAGGATTTTTTTTGGTGGTTTTTGGATTCTTGATTATGGAGGGCTGAGGCCATGCCCATTAGTTCTGCCGTGAATATTGATTGGTTGTTTGGGAGTCGGAAGGATTGTGTGGTTTCAGTTGGTTGTGTGGTATGGACTCCGAAACCTGTGTGTTTGGAGGTCGGATCTGAAGATCCATCCGTGTAAATGTGACACCAATTTGGCCAATTTTCGTGTATGTATGCTAGTGTGGTGGTTTTAGCTATGTTTGGGTCGGTTTGTTTATTCATTTGGCTAGGTAGTGTTGTGTCTATTTTGGGTATTTTAAGTTATTTGATTGTTTGCAGTTTTGTTTAAGATTTTTAATTTGGTGTTCATTTAGGTAGTTTGTTATTCTTTGGGATATTGGGGTAAGTAAGGGGTGTTTACGAGCTAGAGCTTGGTTTTTGGGGCTGATATTTTGGTTTATTAAGTTTTGGATGAGAGGGTTTGATTGGGACGCGGCCCAGAAATTTAAGCTTAGCTGTTCCCTGCGTAGACTTAGTGGCATTTCTCCTGTTAAGGCCTGAAGTGAAGTGTAGGAGGTGCCATGTTGGGTGCGTGTAATCAGTTTGAGAGCCTGATATTGTATTGAGTCAAGTTTTTTAGATAGAGAGTTGTTTAGGGTGTTGTATATGGCGCAGCCGTAGTCTAGTTTTGATCTAATTAGTGATATGTAGAGAGAGAGGCTTTGGAGGCTCCCCAGTTAGAACCAGTTAGGCATCGTAGGGTGTTAAGGTCTTTACTGCATTTAGTTGTTAGGTTTTGGATGTGGGCATCCCAGGTGAGATGTTCATCGAAAATAAGTCCTAAGAATTTGGTTTGTTTTTGAAATTTGATTGTTTGGTTGTTTAGCTGGAGGATTGGGGAGGCGGGTTTCATGTTTTTATGTTTGAATGCTATTCCTGTTGTTTTTTTCTGAGTTAAGGGAGAAGCCCCATTTGTCAGCCCATTGTTGTATTTTATTAAGAGATTTTTGGAGTAAATTTTGGGCCATTTTAATGCTTTTAGTGCTGATCCACAGGGCTCCATCATCCGCGAATTTTGATGTGTTTACTTTAGGGGATAGGCCCTCGAATAGATCGTTTATCATTATATTGAAGAGGGTGGGGCTGAGGATACTGCCCTGGGGAGTGCCATTTTCTAGGGGACATTGGTCCGATAGTGTTTGGTCTATACCCAAGGTTATTTTACGATTGTTTAGGAAGTCCTGGATGTAGTTTATTATCTGACCTTTGAGGCCTATTTTTTTAAGTTTTTGTATTAGCCTGTCGTGCCATACCATGTCGAAAGAAGTCTAAGAAGATGCCTGTGGTATATTGTTTATTTAGTTGTCCTGTCTTAATATCTTGCTCTAGTCGGGCGAGGTTATCTAGGGTTGAGCGACCAGGAGTGAAACCGCTTTGATCTGGGTTTATGATGTTATTTTGGGTTAAGTAATGTTGTAATCTATTTTTAGCCATTGATTCCATTACTTTACATAAGTTTGAAGTTAGGGATATTGGTCTATATGAGTTAGCTTGATTAGCTGGTTTATTAGGTTTAGGGATTGGTATGACTAGGGCCTGTTTCCAGGGAGTAGGAACCTGTCCGTTTAGGTAGATGAGATTGTATACTTTGAGCAGTGCCTGGAGTAGTTTTAGGGGGAGTTTTTTAATTATTTGGTAAGAAGTTAGGTCTAATCCTGGGGCTGTGCCCTTTTTCCTGTTTTGGATTACGTAGAGGAGCTCCTCCATTGTGTAGGGTTGGTTTATTTACAGATTGTTATTGTTTGGTTCTTTTGTGGGTTTGTTTTCTGTTTTAAGTTTGTCTTGGAATTTTTGGCTGAAGTTGGTGTTACTGCTAACGGCCGAAAAGTGGTTGGTGAGATTATTTGCTTTTTGGGCGGGGTTGGTTGAGTTGTTAATGCTAGGTGTTTTTTTATGTCGTTTTAAGCCTCTAATGGCGTGGATTTTGCGCCAGACCGTTTTGGCATCTGTACGGTTATTTATGCCTTCGCAAAAAAATTTCCAGTCTCTACTTTTGGCTATTTGGACTAGTTTTTGAACCTGGTGGTTTAGTTCGTGGGCTATGTTTAGATGTTTGTAGTTGCGTTTTGCTTTATTGAAGGCTGATTTACGTTTTCGCCTTGTCTGTTCTATTTCCTCATTCCACCATGGTACGGTCGGTTTGCCTGTCTTAGATGTTTTGAAGGGGATGGAGGTTTTGGCTGCGTTTATTATATAGTCTGTTAGGTTTTTACAATAGGTTTCTCGATCATTATTTTCTATTTCGTTTAAGTTAGCTTCGTTGCAGATATCTTGGAATTGGTCCCAGTTAGCTTTATTGTAATGGAATTTTGGTTCTTGGTTTTCTGTTTGGATTGGTACGTTTGTATTTCCTATAGTTATGTTTATGGGGAAGTGGTCACTACCTAGCGGGACGTCGTGGACTTCCCATTGAGTACTTTGAGCTTTGTGAATAATGCTTACTTACTTACTTACTTACTTACAAGTAAGTAAGTAGTGAATAATGAACATGGTACAGAATATATATAGTAGGTGGAGGATTAACAGTAACAACAGTTACATGCAACAGAGAGATTAACGTAATTATTAAACAGTGACAACAGAAGGGTCATACTGTAACAACTTGTTGGATAGAGAACACATGATGAGGAAGCCAATAAGACAAGAAGACAATTAAACAAGTATACATAGTTGGGGTGATAATTGCTTAATGAGTTCATAGGAGGATGGGAAGACATAGCCTTGATCTGTGTTGATGATTGGCTTGTTTGTGTGTTGCGAATGTGGGCTGCTTCTGTTAGTTTTCTTTAAGTGAAGTCATGGAGGTTGTTGAAGAGGATTTGGACGTTTTCTCAGTTTATGTTCTGATTGGGGCAGTTGCTCATATGGTCCGAGATAGCTTTTTAATATGCCCGGATTGTTTGGTTTGGTTACAGGTCGCCTTGGCATGTGATGAATACTGCTGTGCGGCATCAGGCTACATACACTTTTTTATGCAAATTGTGTGAGTAGCGGTGTTAACGGGAGGGCAGGGCATGTTTACTCTTTTCGCGAACACCTGGTGTCAGTTCATACAATTGTCACCGCTATTTGCCTTTTACGCCTTGTGGAATCTGTTTCGTCTGATAATCGAGATTTGTTATTCTCTGAGGCGTTTTATGTTTGTGTAAAATGGCCTTGAATTCTGTAATGCGAACGCAACATTTTGGTAAATATATGAAGAATTACTTATATTCAAGAGATATTAGATTGGTTCGACGCACAAACGAACACACTGGTATGTTGTGTGAATCGACGCACATCAACCCATCACATGTGACGTCATGGATCCAGGACTCGAGATGCACCATTAGTCTCGTGCAGGATTAGCGTGTAAAGGATCACGTGCGGCATATCGTGATAAGAATAAAGACATTGTGGTAACACTTGACTGGTTGTTAGTTTTGTCATTAATAGGTACACATTGGAAACATCTTCTTGACGTACATAGTTCTCTATGTTTCTATGGTTCGCGTTTCTTTTGACGGTGAGTATATTATCAGTTCCAGAGTTGCACCCCAGCGGACGCCATGCGGCACTTACACGCGAAACGTAGCATCGTCATATAGGTGTTACCCGAATTCGTCGCGAATGTGACGCGAATGGAAGGCGTTCTTGCAAATCTTCATATCGGAGTGGGTTTATTTCATGTGAGATGTTACAGAAGTTAATGAACACCCTATTCTTACATATGACTCTTGTCATGTAGTCACGGCTATTGGGTGTTGCAACTCACAGCCTTCCATAATATTTTTTGCTGGTGATTTGGTGTGGAGTGAAATCATCCCTTCCTACTGCATTTTAAGAGGAAATGTCATTAAAAAGTTTAAATTGCAACCTGTTCCCTATTTTGGAATAATCTTATTTGGCTATTTAGTATCGATTTTTAACAATCACTGGACTTCATTAAATATGATAGTTGTTGGATGTTTTGAGGGATTTAAAGACAGGGTAAAGCAAGAAGTTTGACCTTTACATCTATAATTTATTTTGTGTTTATTAATTGGTTACATATGGATGTCATTTGTTAGCAGATTATCAGTGTAACCATTGTTGCTGCTACTACAACCACTACTATTGCTACTACTACGACTTATACCAAAATAAAGGAAAAAAGGGAGAAAAAAAAGACTTACACCAATACTGCTTCTACTTCTACCACTATCAATACTGCTTCTACTGCTGCTGCTATTGTGGCATCTACTAACCATACTACTAATACGGCTACAACTACTGCCTACAATGCTACTTCTACTGCTGCTGCTATTGCGGCATCTCCTTACCATACTACTAATACTGCTACAACTACTGCCTACAATACTACTTCTACTGCTGCTGCTATTGAGGCATCTACTAACCATACTACTACAACTGCTACTGCTACAACAACAACTACTACTACTACTACTAACCATACTACTACAACTGGTGCTGCTACAACAACTACGACTACTACTACTACAACTACTACTACTACTACTAACCATACTACTACAACTGCTACTGCTACAACAACAACTACTACTACTACAACTACTACTACTACTAACCATACTACTACAACTGCTACTGCTACCACTGCTACTAATACTACTTATACTACTAATACGACAACGACTACTACTATAACTAATGATGATTATAATGCTGTACATTCAATTTAGAAATTGTAAAAAAATAGAAGTTTTTCAAAGAACATGTGTTAAACAGGCAGTGTGTAATCTTGACAAGTGCGTCAATCTAGGTGTTGGTTGTATACGGGTTCAGAGAGGTAATCGACGCCCGACTTGTTGAACAACCAAATGGGGTCATCGTCAAACGTAAACAGTCAGGTGTTCTGTCAACACGGTGTTTTAAGTGTGATTCACGGCATATGAAGACTTATCAGTGCAGTGGAGACGCCTGTGTTGGTTCCTTCATAATTGTCAACGTTTCACAAACGCCTCCGGTCATACATTACAACTGACGTTAATGTACACCGTAATCGATGTCGATATGAAACCACGGGCTGTTTTCTAGATAAAGAAAACAAAAAGAATGGAAAACATTTTAATGGCCAAACTGTGACAGATTCCAATGGGTTGTATAGCTGTTTCAACAGCTTGTGTGAACATTGGATTATCTATTAAACGTTAGGGTGTTTTCTCTCAGAACTACCGCGGTGTCTCACTTGTAAGTTGCCTTGGCAAGCTTTTCACAGCTATCATAAATAATCGGTTACAAGCGTATTCAGAAATCATTGGGGAAACACAAGCCGGCTTCAGGAAAAAAACATTCAACTATTGATCACATATACGTTATTAAGTCCCTTATAGATATCTATCAATCATCTGGTAGAAAGTTATTTTGTGCTTTTATTGATTTCAGTAAAGCTTTCGACACAGTATGGAGATCTGGGTTATGGTTTAAAATGATTAAAAGTTGACATCTTTTTTTCACATGTAATGCCGGAGTTCGCCAAGGTGAAAATTTGTCTCCTTTTCTGTTTGCGCTTTATATTAACTATTTGGAATGTTTTCTGGGAGAAAATGAGGTCAAGGGTTTGCATTTTGTGAATAATTATATCGAGAGTCATCTTGGTGTTCTTATGAAGTTATTCCTGTTTCTTTATGTAGATGACACTGTTTTACAGGCGGAGGATGCTGCAGATTTACAGAAAGCTTTAGATACTTTTGGAAATCATTGTGAAGCATGGAAGCTAAAAGTCAATATAAAAAAAACAAAGGCTGTGATATTTCCAAAAGGATACGCGAGGAAAAGACTTACGTTTACACTGCAAGGTTGTGAGATTGAGATTGTTAATCAGTATCTCTACTTGGGTGTATTATTTTCAGGGAATGGAAGGTTTTGTAGCGCTATCAAGTCCCTTAGTGACCAAGCAAGTAGAGCCATGTTTGCAGTTATTAAACTCATTCGACAATTAGAAATCCCACTTGATTGTCAGCTGAAGACGTTTGATAACTTAATCCTACCAATATTGTTGTATGGCTCTGAAGTTTGGGGCTTTGAAAAATTAGGTATCCTAGAGAGAGTACATTTAAGATATTGTAAATATATCCTCAACGTTAAGCAAACAACTCCAGATCATATGGTCTATGGCGAACTTGGTAGACATCCAATTAGTATAACAGTTCAAATTAGAATAATATCGTACTGGTGTAAATTAATTACTACAAGGGAACCTCTCCCCAAAACGTTATATTCTAGTATGCTGTCGATGAAGAATAACAGTGAAAACGTCTCATTTTCGTTAATAAATATGGCTATCATTTAACAATCAGGCCATGGTAGTAGTATTATAACTACTACTGCTGCTGCTGCTGCTACTGCTGCTACTGCTGCTACTACTGCTACTACTGCTACTACAGCTATATCTGCTGCTGGTACTACTTCTGCTACTACTAATACTGTTACAACAACTGCTAGTGCTACTAATACAACTACTACTACTACTGCTACTACTACTACTACTACTACTACTACTACTGATTCTTCAACTACTACCACTACTTCAACTACATACTACTGACGTTGTTACTAACACTAATACTATGATGATGATGATGATGATGGTGGTGGTGATGATGATGATGATGATGACGCTGCTGACGATGACGATGATGATGATGATGATGATGATGATGATGATGATGGTGGTGGTGGTGGTGGTGGTGATATGATGATGATGATGATGATGATGATGATGACGCTGACGATGATGATGATGGTGGTGGTAGTGGTGGTGATGGTGGTGATGATGATGATGACGCTGACGATGATGATGATGATGGTGGTGGTGATATGATGATGATGATGATGATGATGATGATGATGATGATGATGATAGCTGCTTTGTCTAATTATGTTGTTGCACACGAAATCATTATAACCTATAGCCTTGATTACATGCACTACTTTGATCCAATGGGTATTTCACCCCCAGGGGTAAATATACCCCATAGGAGTACGAAATGTGCCCCACCTATCGAGTTGGGGGTATTTAACCCCTAGTGGTAAATATAAAAAAGGCATTGTTATATGACGAAATTTACTCTTGGGTAAATGTGTGCATGCAAACAGGTTTATGTTGAGTTACACATCTTTCCTACACACTGTCTACACTACACACACGCTAAAAGAATAGCCTGCCCACCGAGATGGTCAGTCATCATGAAAACAGTGCTACGTGTTTCGACAATGCCGATGCGACGTTAGATTATAACTCGCTGACACATCTCCGGTGGACGAGAAGTTGTTTCGTAAACCAAATCAGTCAACGAGTAAACGAGTTCGACGACAAAACAAAACGTGATTTCTGCAAATTACGGATCTATTTTGAAACATGAAATTACACAATAAGTCATATTCTTATTTGTCCATCAACCGAGTGGGCGGGGAGGGGGGGGGGAGGAGCTGGTGGGGGGGGGGGGGGGGGGTCAGTGTCGCTTCCGATATATTTGTGGCACGTTTTCTTTGGCCAATACTCTTGAAGTTATTTTCGTAAGAGTTTTAGCTGATACTACGAGACCGTACAACATGACATATAGATGTTCATATTTATGATGCAATAAATAGTGTTGTTGTTGTTGTTTGTTGTTTAACGCCGCACTCGACAATTTTCCAGCCTTATGACGGCGGTCTGTAAATAATCGAGTCTGGTCCTGACAATCCAGTGATTGACATCATGAGCATCGATCCTCGTAATTGGGGCACGATTACATGCATCAACCAAGTCAGCGAGCCAGACCACCCGATCCCGTTAGTCGCCTCTTACTACAAGCATAGTGGCCTTTTACGACAGGCATGGGTTGCTGAAGACCTATTCTACCCCGGATCTTCACGGGTCCAATAAATAGTGAGTGAGTAAATATGGGTTTACGCTTTTAAGCAATATTCCAGGACACCAGGAATGGGCTTCACACATTGTACCCTTGTGGGAAATCGAAACCGGATATTCGGCTTGAAGAGCGAACGTTTTTACCACTAGGCTACCCCACCGCCCCTACAATAAATAAAAAAATCCAAACCATTTCGCTCCCTGACTGGGGCTGGCCATGGCTAGTGGTTTCTCTATATTCAGGTTCATGTCTTATATCTTTATAAACCGACGGGCAGAAGATATTATACCGAGTTTGTCTTTTATGCAATTGAAACTGTTGGTGAGTTTGAATTTGTCTATAACTGCAACAGTTTTCAAAAAGCAATCTGTGGCTGGGTAATTTTGTGTCAAAATATATTGGTTCAACGAAAACTGGGGTAAAAAATGAGTTTGCAGCCACATGCCCCCTACCATGTTGTACATTTGTGACAAAAAATGAAGATTTATTGATTTTTGAAAGATAAACAGCAGTTGTGAATTATGCGGATTTTTTTAATTCAATTTTTAAAAGTTTTTATATGAAATTATATTTTATAAGTAAAGCCATCTTTAAGTATTCTTTGAGTGCTGATTAAGGGCCAGTATGATTCATGGATGTAATATCGCTAACTTAAGATATTAGAAAATCAATACATGATACAATCAACTGAGAGGTATAGTTTCTTTAACCCCTCAGTGAAGTAGCATCTCAACCCTGTTTGGGGCGTTTGGAAATGGGGGATATGTTGTCATCTGTTTAGTCCGTGGTTCAAAAGGATGCCATTCACGACTCTTACATGCCATTTTTATAATACACCGGATCAATGGATGGTTTATAATGTGCTATTGATGGCTGAGACATTTAATGCGATGTTAACGTTTGGCTCATTCGCTCCAAGTGTTGGAAATAAAGTCTGTCCTCTTAAACCAGTTCTCTAAATTCCCAGTGATAACTGACTTATGAATTGCAGGAGCTTCAG
The DNA here is from genome assembly GCF_022045235.1 of Haliotis cracherodii. Taxonomy (NCBI): domain Eukaryota; kingdom Metazoa; phylum Mollusca; class Gastropoda; order Lepetellida; family Haliotidae; genus Haliotis; species Haliotis cracherodii. The sequence continues at coordinate 57,130,056 of NW_027266343.1, read as the reverse complement.
CCCTGCCCCACACTGAAGCACATGTAACACATGTGATGTCTCCTTAGGCAAGGGACCGCCTCCGTGGTCTAGTGGTAGAGCGTCCGCCCGGAGAGCGGAAGGTCCGGGGTTCAAAAGACGTTAAAAGATGGCACTTATTGTTACCCTGTCTGGCGCTCTGCATAAAGGGGCTGAAACAAGGACTGGTCGGCTCGGAGTCAGTATACTGTGTCTGAGTGGGGTATTTATGTTAAACTGCGGCATGGTATATCAGTGAGCTAGCACTATAAATCGGCATCAGTACAAGCAGTCACACAAACACAAACGTCGCTATATAATTGCAATAATCTTGAACGCGACGTTAAACCCAACTTCACCTCACCTCACCACCTTAGGCAAGGGACTTTGTTCGAAATATACCTCTTTTTAAGATACTAGTCATGTTGTACCCAAACCAAAAGCTCATTTAATGACATGTTTCACCAAAAAGAACAATAAAATGACTCATTTCACGCGTCTTGTTTTCAGATTTATGTGCTTGCATGTATGTATTATAAGTACACCCCCTAACCCCCAACCCCACCCTCCACCCCAACTCCTTTCCTGAAACAACGTGGGCTCACTCCTATCACAGGTAACGAGCACAGTCCAATGGTTTGGGAAGTAATTAATTGGAATATTCCCGGACTGCCTCATTCTCCAACTTAATGAAATCTCACATCATCTAATTAACACTGAACCAATACTAACTGTCACTTAACCGCCACGAGGGCAGGTCAAGTCACCAAATAGCAGTCCTTATACTCCCGAAGCTAAGTATAATTTTGAAAAATGTATACACCTCCAGGGATTGTCCAGAACTCGCGACTTTGAGGAAGAATGCAAGATGACTACACAACACCCTTCTTCCAGTGTCCCTGGATCAAGTCTATTGATTACAACACATAGAACCAACCACCACGGAACTATTGACACATTCAGCTATATTGTGACAATTACTCTCTCTAAACGTCTGTGTGACCTACAGCAATTAACCTTTTGAAGACGTCTGGAATGATAGTAACGCTATATTTCTGGCAGTAAATTCTTGACATTATTCTTGACACCAGATGTTTTCCAGGTAAAATGCGACAAGAAACATGAGATGTTTACAACGGACGTACATACCAGTCAGATGTAATCTGGTCAAAAGACTCACCTCGCCTTTTGACTCTATACACACTCTCTTATGTGTCATTCTGTCAAGTCTTGTTTTAAGCACAGGGAACTATTTCACAAGCTACAAACGTGTCCCAGAACGATCTTCACCCTTGCTCTTTTCTCTATACCTAAATGATCTGGAAATATATTTCAATGTCTACAACCGCTCAGCCACAATTGTATCCGACACCGTATTAATGGCTAACTAATAACAAGACTGATCCATAGTACACCTGGCGAATTTGATACGTACAGTAAATAAAAACGGCAATACTCTTTCAATATTCATAAGAATTTTCCGCCAAAAGCAACCATAGTACGATTCCGACCACTGGTATGTCATGAGCATGTGTTTATACATCAGTATCATACAGATAAAAGTGTTCGGGGGAAGGTGAGCGCATCCTGCCCCACAGGTGGCACCCGTAACAAACACATGCAAAGGCTAGTCAATTGTTCACCCGAAAAAACACAGGAACATATGGGACGTGTCAGAATAGGGAATTAGATCGGACAATACTTTTGTCACTAAAGTTTGGAAAATTCATCCACATGTCTACCATAAACAGTTTTGAGTGAGTGAGTGAATTGGGTTTAACGCCGCTTTTAACAGTATTCCAGTTATATCGCGGCGTGTCAGCTTAATGTGGGGGGAAAACCCGAAGTGATGCAGGTCCCAGGCGTTTGCCACTTCGGTGAAACCCACGAGCACGGGTATGGTGCTAACAAACCTAGAAACATAATTGGGGCGAACCGGGATTCGAACCCACAATCATAGGTTCCTGGCATGCCCAAGGGACGCAACTCTGGACAGACGACTGGGCCACCTGTGCCCCCTAAACAGTTTTGAAAGCTTTTAGGAGGGTCAATCACAGTCAGGGGCAGTTTAATGACTCAGCGTTGTTGATAAATGCTACTGAATTTATGATGAAACTCGGGAACTTCAATCCATCAGCAGAAACATCGACCCAGTTCAGGTAAAAGGAATATAACATTGGCTAATATCTAAAATCAAAAGATGTTTGGAACATGAAAGTATTCAGAATGGCTTCCTGCCTTGCAGGAGGTACTATTAACATTGACTCATATTTTGAAGTTTTACCCAAATTGTAACAGGCCCAACTGTTATCTTGCCATAGTTCTTGTCGTAAACATCAACTGAAAGAGATCCGTGACATAATATCCCTCTTAATCAAGAAATGTGTCCAAATATTGGCGATGATTATCAGTATTTATTTTGCTACTATTTATTTTAAATCTTCTATAGAAACACTTATCAATGTAAAATCTGCCTAATTGAACACTTTCAAATAAAGCAACCACCTGGCGACCCATGGTCTCTCTCACCTTGTTAACCGATGGTACGCTTCACCAAGACTCGTATATTTACGTACTGACATTTTATGTAACTGGGACATTGGTGACTGGCGTAAATCAACATTCACGCCCAATATCCGTCAAACTGTTCCACATTTTGACCCGAAAAAGCTAGTAAGAACACGTACAACTTTATGGATAACATCTGGTTTATTTCCTACAGCAACGTTGCGAAGTCGATTCTTACACCGTTATCAAGCTGAAAATCAAGAGTTGTTTAGAACTACTCCGAAAAAGCTGTCATCATATGACGAGTCTGAAATGACAGCTGTGTCTGAACGTGACAGCTGGATGAGTACGATGTAGGTCAGGGGAACGTTTGTAACAGGTGACCTGGGTCAGTGTAAAGTTCGTCACAGGTGACCTGGCTTCGTTCACCGTAAGCGTCCAGTCACACTGAGAGTATCCATAACCTGCAATGTGTGCAACTTTGGATGCCGGGTTAGAATTCAATCCATGTCATAATTAGTGACTTTTCTTCTTTTTTTGACATCGATGTCATTTATTTCACATTAGGCGCCACGAATTAACACCATACCCTACCGGACCACGTGGCTGGCCTCACAGATCGTAGTAGGTGAAGGCTCAGTCGACATTAATGGGCAGAGCTTCTGATATTCCCTCTATCATTATATGGTCCATTTAATCGTGTTTGTTAATAATTTGTACATGAAACTCTAGCTCCTCAACATACTTATTAATTGTACAGATCATTTCAAGAATTTAACATTTTTACTCATAATGTTTTGCCTTAAATAGAAGATAAATGAGTATCGTTTCGTCGGTGGACATACTCTTTTTCACCCAAATGACACTGTATCTCTGTAACTTTCAAATATGATAATCCCGACGTGGGTACAATGTGTGAAGCCCATTTCTGATGTCCCCCGCCGTGATATTGCTGGAATATTGCTAAAAGCGGCGTAAACCCAAACTCACTCGCTTACTCAAATATGATATTTATTTATATATTCTCTTCCATCCATTTTTTAAAAAAATACCAAAAAAATGGAAGGACAGTATGACAGTTAAACACATAATGCTGTCTTGTTTCATGCACTAGACATCTGTCACATTTATTACTGGTCTTCATGATTTTATGTAAATATATGTTACATGGAAATATACTGTGAAGAATTTTGAAGTGTAGTTGTCTATATTTGTTTTCGATTACCAAACCGTTGATATTTTCAAATTTGTATAAATCAATATCTACACAGATGTGGTGATTAGTGACTTAAGATACAATGTTTCTGCTAGATCAATCACAGATTGTGTAAGTGGGGTAAACAGGAAAAGACAATTTGACAACAGTGACTAAGTGAGTTAGTTTAAAGTCACATCGGCAGTATTTCAGCCATATCGTGACTTTCAAAGGTTGCACATAACAAATACATTTAAACTATAAAAACCTGCTAACAACGGACAGTAAAATAACTAGACTAATCACAAATCGATATTTAAAACTAGAAGGGAGCCATAAAAGTAAATCGCTATTCATAATATATCATAAAAGCGAGCTATTGATCGCCAGCAGCCAAAGTTAGACCACCATGCAAGAGACCGTGGGGACTTACGATACTTCTGCTACCCGCGCACCATCCCTTCAGCCTCTGGCGATTGTCATTTTAGCCAAAATCAAAATGACACATATTCTACGTTCAAGATAATGGTAGATATAGATCTACTTTGAATGACATGGACTTGGCAATAATTTTACGCTACTTCAACCACCATCGAGGGAACAATCTCAGTCAATAATTATATACTGCCAACTAATAATTATGAATAAATTAAATTTCTTTTAAAAATCCAAGAATTATATGTGAACTTAGGTCTATGGATGAAACTTTGAAATATTGATTCCTTGTGATGGACAAATCAAGACAGAGACCCGTGAAGATTTCGGGGTAGAATAGGTCTTCAGCAACCCATGCTTGCCGTAAAAAGGCGACTAACGGGATCGGGTGGTCAGACTCGCTGACTTGGTTGATGCATGTCATTGATCCCAATTGCGTGGATCGATGCTCATGATGTCAATCACTGGATTGTCAGGTCCAGACTCGATTATTTACAGACCGCCGTCATATAGCTGTACTATCGCTGAGTTCGGCGTTAAACAACAAACCAAACCAAATCAACACAGTCAAGCAGGACATGCTTGATCGTGATTCCGTCGTCACAAGGGATACAGAATAGAGGATCTTCACCTTTCAATAAATATTCATGAGTACATATCTACTGTACTATATCTAGTGTGGCCAATACGACATTGTTGTAAAATGAACTCTTCCAATCTTGACTGACAACCCAAGTAGAAGTAACAGATTGTTTTTTAATTTCACTTAATTCATTTACACCTACCTGGTTGTCCCACTTCTGTTGCCTCAGATCCCGGATGTAGGATCCAATCACGGGCTTGTAATCAGTGTATAGAATCAGAAGTGGTGTCACAGATTTGTTGAGCGCTGCTTTAGCTTCAGCATCAGCCATTGTGTTACCAATGATGCCAACATGGCTGGGTAACCAACAACAAATATGTCGTATTGGAGTGCAGCAAGATTATTATATAGCTAAATAATTTCAAAGTGCATGTTTGCAAGATTGATTTTGATTGTATGAAGACAGGAAAGAGACCCTGGAATACATTATTTATACTTTGATATATTCTAGCGCTGTTACTATGGCCTTTGATTCGGAACAGTTATCTGTTAGTCGTGATGATATAGTCCTGGATCCAATGACAGTGGTGCTAGCAACTGCGTCACCGTCCTTGGATCCATCTGTAAATATAGATTTGTATGTATTGTAAATGCTTCTTAATTGACTATATTCTTGTTGATAAATTAGTTTATTTATTTCAGATTTCGTTAGTTTAGTTAATGTTAGGCCCATCCCTGGCTTTATTAACTCCCAGGGCGGAGAAGATAAAAGACAAATGGGGCTATATTTTCAAGATTGTTTAGAGCAGCAGAAATATCAGATTGTATTCTTATTCAATGTGTTGGAATGAGAGATGATTTTCGTATTGTAGAGATTTTCGTAAAGAGGATTCAAAAGTCCAGTCATATGCTCAATTGGATTTAGTAGAACATAATTAAGAGATATACTGCGAAGATAATTTAAACGACGTTGTTTAAGGGATGTCTCATTAGCCCCCACCTGCAAACTATGAAAAGGGGGAGTTCGGAAAACTTCTTTAGTGCTTTTTATCCATAAATTGTGTCTACTTCGTCATCCGTAATGCCTATCAAACAATTTATAGTTCACCAAAGTTTCAGCCGGGGCTACTATCCACACACCTTCGGATCGTAGACGTTGGGACAACGTGACACGGAAGCGGTAGGGCGTGTTTATAAAAAAGACTTTGACCACATACTTATCCATAATGACAATGTTCACTGAATGTTTTGTAGTTGGCCTTCTTCCACCCACGAATCAAAACCAACGCACCAAGTAATGCTCTATTCCCTTTTCTCGCTTTTTCTAAATCTTTGTATACTTTTTGGCGGTATTGCTCGCTCGTAAAACCGACCTTTTAAGACCTCATCGTGGAAATCCATTTAGAACAAATATATATTTTGACACGTCGTAGGTTGGATGTAAACTGAATGCCGCCTGTCTTGACCAAACTGTTTGTACTATTTTGAAAAACTGTTCAACTGTCTGTTTATTACAGGTATTTCTGCCACACGTTTACTTCACGCTTTGTGTAGTCGCTCCATTCATCAGTTTCTAACATTGATGGTTAGCCGAGACAGATGACATGTGTTTATCGTTTACCTCCGCACTCCAAGGTGATATCTACACACAGTATATTTACCTCTGTGGTGGATTCAAACTGTACCTAAAAAAAGCTATAAGGATGTGATTTACTATTCATTACAATTCAAATAATGAAAATGCGTATTGATCAAATATGAAATCGCTAGGGCTAGGTCAAATATTATTCCATTTAACAAAGAGCATTGTTTATTCCAAGTGACCGGCTTCATTCAAACACTGTAATTTCCCGTTATTGCCCCGCGCCTCTAAACATACCGTTCTCACCTATCTATGGTTAAATCGCTGACTTTGTGTGCTGGCGATTAGGTGCCTCATTCTGACAGTGTGGGTCCGAATCCCGGATGGGACTCAACCCAAAAAGTACGATAATCAGTACTTTACTGAGAAAGTGTTATACCAAATATAACATTTGTTACCTATGTTTTACCCTGACGCAATGGCTGGGCGGAACAAGAGATGCAACAGACGTCAGACGGCCTGCAAAATATTGCACCCCCATTCTTACTTCATCTAGTAGTTCTGCGCGCTCTGATTAGTCAATCTCACTTTGAGGCATAATGGATGCATTTCGACTATTGATGCAAGAACTAGGGCTGAGACGAGTCCAACTTTACTACCCGGGTACCCACACCGGCCCCTATTGACCCTTTTCACACTTCGCTACTTCCGGTTTGAAAGCGAGGCTAGGAGAGCAGAAGGTGAAGGCTGGATAGCACATGAAACACATGGAGATGTCAACAAGGCACGCAATCGGGACAAACTGTGACAATTTAACCACCCCGGTACATTTATCGTAAGTATTGAACATTATTCTTATTGACAAACTATTCTACTGTTATTTGGTCTCCTTACCGATATAAATTTGAGTCTGGCCGTTCTGTTGTGATTTCAATTTAAAATACCCATGACCACCTGGTAACTCCCAGTGCAGTTTATGGTAGCTGAACAGACTTAATACAAATGCTACTGAAATCTTGTAAAGAATAATTCATTGTTTACACACCATTAAGCCAAACTATTTATTGTGAGTTTAAATAACTTTGCGGGTTGTATTTGAAGTCGAAATATTGACCTTTTGACCATATCTAGATATATGTCAGAAACTAACTAAATTGATATGTTGATATAATGTATCAAATTGTAACCTACTGAAAATTTACAATCGTAACAAATCAGAAGTTTGCATCAGTTGCGTATTTGATGTAAATTGTAATGGACTCAAATGCATTCCAAGCCTCGTTTTCGATCCAAGATGGCGAAAGTGTGAAAAAGGTCAATTACCCGACCCTACCCGGGTACCCGCTGTTGGTGTCAAGAGATAGGTACAAAATGTCCGAGTGGGAATATTTTGACAGTAGCCCTGGCAGAATGTAATTAGATACACGTATAAAACGATGTGGTCATGCATACACTGTAGTTTACTGAAGTTTTAGCTTTGTTCAAACACACATAAGTCAGAAGGAACGTGATCATAGTCATGAAGAAATGCAAACATTAGACACTTAAAATTGTCATGTAACCATGTAGTAATACAGTGATTTTTTTGGTCATGAAACAATATATCACGTGACTAACCACTGGTCCGGGTAGTCATGTGGAACCCGGGTCCTACCCAGTACCCATCCGACCCGGGTACCAGAGTTGCCCGTCCCAGGTCCAGCAAGAACCTATACCTATACTCATAAACTGTTTGATAGGGATTACTTTGATTAATACTGTAAAGGCAACGTTTCGATACAGATCCTTATACCGTTGTCAAGCAAGACTGGATGAGGAACATTGTACAGAATATATACAGTACGGTCGGTGTGGGTGGACTTCCGGTAGACACTGGTTTGGATTCTGTTTGTTGGGGTTCTAGAGACAAGGACATAATGATTGTGAGTCTAGATACTTCTTAGGTCAACCACCTTGTATGTTTGGGGGACGTTTAGAATGTCCTTGTAAATAACTTCTTTGATAGGCATTTAGAAGTTGGAGTTCTAAGTAAGGATAAGAATTTATGGATGAACAACTTCTTTATTACAATTAAGAGCGACGTTTCGGTGTAGGTCCTAACACCGTTATCAAGCAAGTGATTTACAGAGTACTTACTTACTTACTTATATTGGAGATTTAACGTGCGCTTTCCGACTGCAAGCGTATGTCGCACACGGGCCCGGCCAGGCCATTTAATGTGTTTCCAAAACACAGAGTGCAGTAAGCAAGTATATATACGCGTAGGAGGCAATGTTTATACAGTAGGGTAGATATTGTATACTGGATTAGAGAAGCCTGCTGTGTACACACAAGGGCAGTGATGATGACCATGGGTGAAGTCAGTGCCATGAACAAAGGATGAAGCCAGTAATGTAAACAACGGGATTATGGCTGATTTGGGTTATGGCTGATTGGGGTCTTCGATGAGTTGATGGTACGCCAGTGGTATGTAATAGCCTTGGTCACGGTTGATTGAGGGCTGAAGTCTTTTTATGTTGATGGCTTCTTGTAGTTTCCTGATCTTGAATTCTTTGAGGTTGGTGACGAGGGTTGTGACTCTCTCCCACTGGATGTAAAGTCAAAGTGTCGGAGTCTTTGGTGTATGAGACGAGTTTGCTAGTCAGGCGTGTTCGTCCATTTTTTATTTTCCAAGGGACTGATTTTAGGGTAAAGCCCTCTGTGTTTACTTTTCCCTATTTAACCCAGCCCAGGTTATTAACTCTTTACAGTGTAGAGTATATTAACCCTCAGGTGATCATTGGTCATAGCCGACCTTTTTGACTGTCCATGCATCTTGTCAAGTATCTTGTCAAAGTGTTCATTTAGCTATCCTCTTTGTGTTACTGTCATACCGTTGGTTAGCTAATCAGCTTGTATATTTGTTTTGGTTATATTAATCAATAATTGTTGTCAGTGTAAATTGGATTTTTGATGATTACTTTAATCAACTTTAAAGCAACTGAGAACGAAGCGACCTCAGCCAGACCTCAGCCAGACAAAACAGATAGCCAAAGTGACCCAAATAACATACGAGATCAAGTTACGGGGAATACATCCGCTATTGGTAAACCTAGCCACGAGAACTTGCAACTTAAAGAATCGGTCGTACATCAAAGATGTAGGTCGATAAGGGATAATCTTATTTTTGGCAACATTCCCGAAACTGTAATTACCCCGACATTTGAAAGTTCAGAAGCGATACTCTGTGAGTTCTTCCTGTCTAAATAAAACTTAGACTGCCAGGGCCTAAATTCAAGAGGGTCCACGGGGATTGGGCGCCCCCGTCATCCACAACGGTCAGGTAAAATAGTGAAACCACGCCACCTCATAACTAAATTCATATATACAACTGAGAGGGACACAGTTAAGAAGGCTAGAAGACAATTAAAGGGAACTTAATTTTTAATTGCTGAGTAATTTCCTGAAGATGTCAATAGTTACAGAAGTGATGACGCTGAGAGAGGCAAGAAAGAACAATAAAAGTGCTTACATGACGGTTGACAAACCGTGTGTAGGTAATGTGTTGCAAAGGGCCCTACCCCAGGCCTACCGGGTACAAGAGCCTGTCCCTAACACCAGATATAGATAGGGTTTTGGTTTGGTTTGGTTTATTGTTTTACGCCGCACTCAGCAATAGTACAGCTATATGATGGCGGTCTGTAAAAATAATCAAGTCTGGACCAGAAAATCCAGTGGTTGATATCATGAGCATCGATCCACGCAATTGGGATCGATGACATGCATCAACCAAGTCAGCGAGCCTGACCACCCGATCCCGTTAGTCGCCTTTTACAACAAGCATAGTTCGCCTTTTACGGCAAGCATGGGTTGCCGAAGACCTATTCTACCCCGGATCTTCACGCGTCGTATAGATAGGAAGATGGCTGTGGTCGTGAGATTGTGAATGTACGCACACTGATGCTACCTATCCCCAAGCATGTTTCCCAGTACCCGAGCTAGGTATCAATCACACGAAAAACAGTGATCCCATGAACACCCAACACTGCAGCTGGCTCTGTTGTAGCTATATGAGATATCTGTCTGGGTATCACAGACAAAGTGGGCGAAACTGAAACAATTCCACAGTAGAAATTGCGACAAACTCTCTGAATTTCGCTGATAAGGAAATTATATCTGACTTGCAAATACTTTCAATACAGAATCTGTAAACAACAACTCTTTGAATACCACAGACAAGGAAGTGGTATCTGTATCCGTTTTGCTAAACAACTTTTTACTAGAAACTGTAAATAATAACTATTTTGTATTCACCGATAATAAACTCCAGCTGACTGTCTGAACAACTCAACATTAGAAACTGCGAAAAAGAAAATAATTCTTTGAATATCACAGGCAACGGAATGTTAATAACGTTCATGATAGTAATGTTCTTGCTGCTGATAATGGTGCTGCTGCTGATGATGATGACGATGACGACGATGATTTTTTGGTTGATTGGTTTGTTGTTTTACGCCGCACTCAGCAATATTCCAGCTTTATGACGGCGGTCTGTAAATAATCGAATCTGGACCTGACAATCCAGTGATTAATATCATGAGCATCGATCCACGCAATTGGGATCAATGACATGCATCAACCAAGTCAACCATCCCGTTAGTCGCCTTTTGCGACAAGCATAGAAGCCTTTTACGGCAAGCATGGGTCGCTGAAGCCCTATTCTACCCCGGATCGTCACGGATCTGACGACGACGACAACGATGATGATGATGATGATGATTTTGATGATGATAATGATGGAGATGATTTTGATTATAATAATGATAATGATAGTGATGCTTTTGCAAATGATGATAATGAATACAAGTTTTGCTTTTTAAATTTGAATATGTGTGGTTGAAGAAAGAAACTGGAATATGCTGAATTCATTGATCTTATTAAGAAGTATGACATTATTGGTTTGCAAGAAAGCAGGGCTGACATATTTGATCATCTAAGATTAGATGGATATGAATTACATATTCACCACAGGTCTGAGTATTTAAGACGAACAGGTGATAACATTCGGTCACATGCCTAGAAACAGAAAACACTTCTTGTTTGTGGATCAAAGTATCAAAGTCAAACTCGTTAATCCGACTATCGGCTTAATCCGACACTAATGATGGGGACCGATTAAATCAGTGCTATTTAGATCCGACAATCTTGCACTCCGACTCCGACACATCTGATTTGCAACTAATTACCGAAATCACTCATTAATCAGTTTCGTTAATCCGACAGTGATCAGCGTACTCCGTGGTCATCTGCCCGTGAGTTTCAAACTTGCGACTTCCATTACAGACTATACTTTTTAAAGTATTTTGAATAAGTCATACAGTCCATATAAGTTGTTTAGTGTTGAGCTTTAGAGGTTGCATGACTAGAAAACAAATTCCGCTAACAATGTAAAATAACAATATGAATATTTCATTTTTATTTTTTTCTTACGTGTTTTTATCGTTATATATCGTGTAGTTGTCCGATTTTCGATCACGAATGTTGAAACTACATAATTTGGTTTATCCGACATACTCGTTAATCCGACATACTCGTTAATCCGACAATCATATGCAACAAACAATGTCGGATTAACGGGACTTGACTGTATATGTATATTGTTATTGTATATCTCCCACCTGAACGTTCTAAATTCAATCCCTATTACACTATCTGTCAGTCAGTGATTATGTTAGACTTATGGGGGATTTCAATGCTAGAACCAATACTATGCATGATAACTTGATAAGCATATTGATGATAATTTTGAATGAATCTACCAGAAATGGAAAATGCTATTACCCCATTTAATATATTAGATCTGCTTAGCTACCACATCAGAGGCGCACACAAGATGAAGATACGGCTAATAATTTGGGGTTGAAATTCATAGAAGTGTCATAATTTAATTATCTTTTTCTGTAATGGTAGAGTTGGCTTAGATAAAACAATACGCAAAGAAAAATAAAAACCAAACATGTAGAGGATTGTTATTCATCACCATTATGTTTATCTCTTTATATCTATTTTGAAATAATTGATTACTCGCCATTTTATTCATATGTTCACTGCCATGTTAATTTTGCTTTAAAATCCCCAAGAAATATCGCCAATGAAAATGTCCTTCCCTTGGTAAATTTAAGTGGAAGATAACATTGCTGTAGGCAAACCGTTAAGATATGATACCAAGAAATCTAAAATTTATTGCTATAATATAATATTGATAACATTTCACGCCCCACTGTGCGTATGCAGTGTGCAAGCGAAATTGATGTTGACCTAGATATGGTCAACGAGCTTGCAACTGACAGCGCGCGTGTGGTTGGACGCTGCACGCACAACTTTTGGCGTTAGGAGCATTCGGGCGAGTAGCCCCAAATAGAAGAAGAGAAAAGATAAACCGTGGTTCAATAAAGAGTGTAGGAAACTTCGAAAAAATATCAGTAAAGCTAAAAAAAATATTTAAAAATCACGTGACACCTTATTAAAACACACTATCATCAAATGTCAAGAACATATACGAAATGTATCTACAAAAGTATAAGACAATATAAAATGAACACACAATGCCATATAGAAAATGTTCAAACGTAATAAATGTTATATTTAAAAATATCTTTATCTAACTAAAAACGTTTATCACCCAATCTTAAAATATAGAACCACAAACCATAACTTAGCAATTGGAACCGACGCTGGTCGGATGTCCCAAGAGTAGAACGTTTGTATAATTTCTGTTGTTCGTTGGTGACGAGTTTCATGACCCTTTCGATCTTCCAGTTTCGACTTTTATAGTCAACTAACTCCCTTGCCTCGGGAAGATGTACCTTTTCAGGTGTGAAGCTCTTCTCCAGTGGCGGTCTATGTACATATCTGAAGACCTCTCCGAACGGCCTAATACATGTAAATTGAAAAACAATCCAGCATTAGAACTAAAGATATGAAAAACTTGTCTAAATTCATCAAAACCATCTTTAGAAATGTTGAAGCTGTAAGTGGTTGTATGCGGCTGAAAGTTAGCGCCCCGTTGTAAGGCGAGTCGCTGTACATCGTTTGCGAGTGATCCATTGATCTTCAGGAAACCCATATTTTTCTCTATTTTCTTACACAAATATGTGAATAATAACCCAATCGCAACACGTGAAATATGTTAATAGTTTTTGGCAAGGCTCTTGAAGAACGTTGCTGTTTTGCTGGAAAGGGTTTGAATGTATTTAATAATGTTTGCTTATTTCTTTGTTTGTTGTTAAACGCCGCACTCAGCAATATTCAAGCAATATGAATTTGGTCTGTAAATAATCGAGTCTGGACCAGACAATTCGGTGAGCGACATCATGAGCATCGATCCATGCAAACAATATACAATGACATGCCGTCGGGCAAGTCGGCGAATCTGACCACCCGAACCACGCCTCTTTCGGCAAGTAATAGTTGCTGAGGACCTATATTCTGTCCCGGAATCCCGACAGGTAATTACATTATGTATTTTGTATTTATTGTACTACATTCTACAAGTTTCAATCAAGGCTTAAATCATCCATAAGTGCTGTCAACATACACGACAGGTTTAGAGGACCTTTTAGTGATAGTTAGATTTGCTTTTTCGGACACGGAATAGATGACCTTCTTAACAGCGAGGATTTTCGTGAATGATGTTTGTTTGTTTGTTGTTTAACGCCGCACTCAGCAATATTCCAGCTATATGACGGCGGTCTGTAAAAAATCGAGTCCGGACAAGTCAATCCGGTGACTGACATCATGAGCATTGATCTACGTAATTAGGATACGATGACATGCATCAACTAAGTCAGCGAGCCTGACCACCCGATCCCGTTAGTCGCCCCCTACGACAAGCATAGTCGCCTTTTACAGCAAGCATGGGTTGCTGAAGACCTATTCTACGCCGAATCTTGACGGGTCGGAGAAAAGAGTAATCTAAACTAGCTCTCACGGATAAAAACCGGTGCTGCCGATGAGTCAAATAACCCATCCGAAACTTCCAATATGACAATTCTAGACGCCATGACAAATATGAACTTAAGTTTGACTCTGGGCATGGACGGTATAAAGAAATATGTCCCACTCAAACTCAGAACAATCTTACATGATAAACTCAGAAGTTAAGAGAAGTGATTAATAGCAAAGTCAGTGAACTCTCAGATAGAATAGCATCAATTGAAGTTTCACAGAAAACTGAGAAATCTGAACTTGAATCGGCCGTCTCCGTGGTCTAGTGGTAGAGCGTTCGCCCTGAGAGGGGAAGGTCCTGGGTTCGATTTTTCCAAAAGACGTTAAAAGATGGTACTTGTTGTTACCCTGTTTGGCACTCGGCATTAAGGGGCTAAAACAAGGACTGGTCGGCTCGGAGTCAGTATACTGTGTCTGAGTGGGGTATTGATGTTAAACTGCGGCATGGTATCTAAGGTATCTGGCACTATAAATTGGCATCAGTCCGGACTAGTACAAGCAGCCACACACACACGTGCATGCAAGTCGCTATAAAAGTGCATTAATCTTGGACGCGACGTTAAACCCCATTTCACCTCACCTCACCTCACCTCACCTCAATTTGAATCATACTCGGCACTGCGTCTACCATTGTAAGTGACGTAACTAGCCGGGTTGAAAACGTTGAGAAATGCTACTCTGACGTTTTAAGGCCGGTAAAGTTAACGGAAAATGCGTTCAGTGTGGTGTTCAGGAATGTGTCCCTCGACCCGAGGAAGAACGGACATAACTGTCAATTTGGTAAATCGATTCATCGCGATGGATTAAAGTTACCTGATGTACGAGTGGCACGTGCTCAACGGAATACAAGACAAAATTAAAATTACTTCCCGAAAACTTTATGCACTTGTTATGCCAGTATTGATGTCTTTGGAATATTTAGAGCTTATATAGAATTATTATTGACCATTTCTGGGCGTTATCCAAAACGTAAACAGTGTAGGCCGGCATGACAACTTCATGCAGGGTATGTATACAGGCAATTTCATTAAAATCAGATCTTAGTTCTCGCTAACGCTAAACAAAGATCTGAAAGTGACAGTCGGAATGTGATTTCTAATCATGCAGCCCTGAAAACTTTAAAACGGGGTATTCCGAACGATAGTTACGGGTTTAACGACTAATCTAAACAATCTAGACCATATATTAGTCATTCGAGAATATTCTTTTGTTCAGGTTTCAAATTTTTAAGCGAGAATTTGTCAAAATATGTTTCGAAGCGTAGTCGCCAATTTGAAATTAGTGCCGTAAAGCACGAGAAAGCTGCCTTCTGATTGGCTAATATCATCGTCAGTAATTCCATTGGTCGGTCAGAGTTCGCGAAAGGTCGGTCTGACGTGACCCGTAATGGGATGTCCTCAGATCTTTGTTTAGCGGCAGCGAGAACTAAGATCTGATTTTAATGAGATTGGTATACGAGCCTTTGGATTCAATGATGTAAGTTCAAATTTTATGTTTTTATTTGGAAACATTAACAGAAAATATTATAGAGTACAATGTTGTAGAGGCAATGTATTTGTATTTCTACAGTCATATGAACAGTGGACGGGGATTTGATATATATATATATATATCTCGACCCTATATAAAGTACATCATATACATTGTACAGGATAGTTAAATAAACATACTGAGTGTCATGTAGATAAATATATACATGTACATAGACATTCCAAAGTTTTACAGATAAACAATCATACAGCAATCTATAGATGTCTAACTAGTGTATCCCTTGAATAACACGAGTTTATAACTAGTGAATCAGAAGCATATTCCAACACTACAAATTTCATAAGATAAAACAGTGTTTCTGGTCGTAGATTAATATCTTGAGTTAAATTTGTATTTACATATAAAACAGTTTTGAGATCATATCCATTCTTATAGAGGTAACAATTAGAAGGCCAAAAAAAAGATAAGTAAAGCATCTTCATAATGGTGTCCGCATTAACAATATCCTGAATCATCTAAACATCTATCACATCATCGACGGCGGTAATATGTGACGATTGGCGACAATATATGCCCGGCGACAAAATATGCCGAACCACACGCGGCATGTGCAAGCAAATAGTACTAAAATGTGGGACTCGGTGCGTGAAAATTTTGCGGATGGTCCACTAGAACACGTGATAAAAAACAATGTAAAGATTCCATTGCTTATCAAATAGACTGTGATGTGCTTTCTGTATGTGTAATATTTTTTTGTTTAAGATCACGGTATTTCACTTGAGGGGTACGGTGCGTAGGTGTAATCAAGAATGTTCTTGCTGAAAACTATGATGTATCAGTTTTAGATGTTATTTACCACTGTAAACGCAACTACCACACACGATACTGATTCATTTTGTGAGACTCTCTTACAGCAAATGTAATTGTATCAGAATGAGGGCCATCTGTGTATCTGTGGTGCCCTCAACTCTCGTATAGGGAAGAATACCGATTATAAAGAAGGGGGTGACGATGTACCAGAACGTCAAGTAATCGACGTAGCATCACGTTGGTGTCTCACTGTTTGATTGACATTCTAACTGTTTGATTGGCTTTCTAGAAGTTGCCAAAATAAGTAAGATAAACGTACAACTTTATGGATAACAACAGTTTAACTTCTGGTGTATTGTATATAGATTCTTACACCGTTATCAAATCTTGGTGTGACGTTGATTCGTGTTATTTTCATAGTTACCGTATTCGACGTAATAAGCGCCCCGCTCTAATAAGCGCCCACGGCGAAATTTGCTAATATATTGGCTAGTGAACAATCCCAATCAGCACCCCTTCGAATTGGTCAATGTACACAAGACTTATTTATTCGTGTATAATACGCACTTGTGTGTTATATGCACCCTTAATTATGGACAATTAAATTCTGGAAAAATATAATTGTCGTATGTCAGCATTTCAGGATGTCAGCATAAACCACGAAATTTACGATCTTTCGGGTCTGTTTTTTTTTTCACCAAAATAATATTCTAATAAGAGCCCCCTATTTTTAATTTTGAGAGCGCCCTGGTATTACGTCGAATACGGTACTCGTATATATATGTACCGGATCGGCGTACGGGTCTCGGTAGGAAGTGATGCGTCAAGTCGATAGCTTGTGGTATATATAAGTTTACTAACTTACTTACTATTGGAGATTTAGCGTGCGCTTTCCGACATTATGTGAGGCCATTTAGTGAGATTGCCAAGGAGGGTGTGTCCGAAAGGTGAGGCCACCTGGGGGGCGTTAGGGTTGATTATTTACAATTTTGAGAGATTTGGAATTTGGATACTTGGGGGTCTAAGGAGGAGGACTAATGGAGGATGTGGGGAGGTGTTTTTTGTGGGGTTTGCGTTTTATTAGTTTTTATTTTTTTGTAAGTGATCATATGCGGTCAGTTTTAATAAGGAATGTGCCTAATGCTTTGAAGTAGTGTGTATCGTTTAGCGGATTTAGAAGTTTTGCTTCAGTTATAGTTGAGTGTTGCAGTCTAGTTTGGTTTGGGGGGTTGTTCTGTGTTGTTACAAGTTTGCTTTATAGATATTTACAAGAAGTACTATGTGCAAGGTCAGCACATAGTGGAACTGGTTGTTGTCTTGATGCACCGGCGCACCAAACCTGACACTCTCTAGGTTGAGGGTTGAGGGTAACACGACTACCAATTTATGTAAAGATCTTTTCGTCAACTTTCTGATTGACTGTATAACTGTATATAGCAATATTATTCCATCTATGTGACGGCGGTCTGTAAATAATCGAGTCTGGGCTAGACAATCCATTGACTGATATCATGAGCCTCGATCCACACAATTAGGATACGATGACATGCATCAACCAAGTCAGCGAGCCTGGCCATCCGATCCCGTTAGTCGCCTCATGACAAGCATGGTCGCCATTTACGGCAAGCATGGGTTGCTGAAGACCTATTCTTACCCGCATCTTTACAGGTGAAAATAATGTATGTACATGTATATTCATAAAATGATTGCACTAAAGTCATAATTGAGATACAACATTGAATAAATTGTATGTTAATAGAAAGGAGTGAGTGAGTATGGTTATACGCCGCTTTTAGCAATATTCCAGTAATATCACGGCGGGGGACACCAGAAATGGGCTTCACACATTGTACCCATGTCGGGAATAGCAGTGTCTTTCTAATTCACATTACAGACTCCAAGTGAGTGTTCCATGGACAACCCAAATGGAAGCAGCTATGAGTTGGCCTACCAAGATGACGGTCCGTCTTGCAGGAAGCGAATGAAACTGAAAGACGACAAGCTGTGTGGAGTTTGTGGGGACAAGGCGATTGGTTACAACTTCAACGCCATCACCTGCGAGTCTTGTAAAGCATTTTTCAGGAGAAATGCTCTGAAAGACAAGGTAAGGTCACTGAAGCAGGAGTAGACTTGAATCAAACAGTGTTACAAGTCAGCTTGTGCCAGACAAGTCAAAATCAGGAATGACCTTTTGTGTTGTGTTGATCCAGCCTTAGGATTTTATTTTCTTTAAGACTCGTCCATAGGACATGTGGATACTTGATTTCACTTGTCCTCAGAGTTTGTAGCAAGTTCTTCTTAATCAAGACAAATATGTTTACTATGTTTACATTTTGTGTCAGTTTTATTCAGTTCCAATTTGTAGCACAATTGAAGCATTGAGAACTGGTTCAGAATTATTGCCCTCAAATTCTACTAGTCTGTGAACTACCATGACTAGATTTTTACTTGTCCTCAACACAATTTAGTTATCAGAGTGAGTGAGTTAATGCTTTACGTCACATCGGCAATATTTCAGCCATATTGTGACGATTTAGTTATCAGAGACTAGTGTGAATTTCAAAGGCTGTTCGCCCAGAATTCCTGTTCAGTGAGCTGTGGGCTAGTTGGATGTAACTCCTGGTGTCGACTGTGCCAAAAATGTCTGTTTTGTTTTAGTGACCTGATAGGTTATGGCCTGATTTTCATTTTGCAATTATCAGGTGCTAATTTCTGTCTATTATAATTTGGATTCGACTTGTAAACTTTGCAGAAAAGATGAAAATGTGAATGATTTTGAAAAATGCAATGTACCAGTATTTTCCAAGTATTTGTGATACGTATTCGTTAGTATTTCATATCGTGGTAGATTGGTAATACCGCACATCTCTAGTTTCCTTGGGGCGGTCGGGTAGTCTAGTGGTTGAAGCCTTCGCTCATCACGCCGAAGATCCGGCTTTGATTCACGACATGGGTACAACGTGTGAAGCCCATTTCTGGTGTCCCCTGTCGTGTTATTGCTGGAATATTGCTAAAAGCGGCGTAAAACCATACTTACTCACTCTAGTCTCATTCCTGATTCATGAACATTGCTTTCTCAGGCAATACACGTGCTCACTATCGTGACGGAATACCTCCGGTTTCTGAGCTTCGTATGAATTATCGTTTTCCTAAGGCTGCCATGTCAGTATCTGTGAAAAAAAACATATATTGTTTTACCAACATAATGAAATACGGAAGTAACATCCACTGGAGTCTTTTCGTAGCTGTAACATGTAAAAATTGGTTTCTGCTACAAGGTTCGTGAATGGTCAAAATTAAGCATGTTAAGCATGTCACCTAAGGCAGCTAATCTAATTACAGCACCAGTACTGTCCTCGTGTATGATAATTTTAAGATTTTGACGAAATGTTTTGATTAAATCATGTTATTCTGAACGTTTTAAGCAGGAAATCGCGATCTTTATTAAAAATACTGAACATCATGGATGTATAGTGCTAGGTTATACGAGCTGTGACAAAGATTCCTTATGTATATATTTTGGCATTAAACATCGTGCACGATGCCGAGATGTCATTTAACTAACATTACATTAGATGTCAGTTTGGCAACTTTTAGATATATTTTAGTTGATTTATTTATTACTTTGTATAATATATTCAAAGATTTGCTTGAAACGTCTTTATTTTTCTGTTTGACATGTTCGAGGAGGACCCATTGTCAAAGTGTGTGTCGGAGAATTTTATTTTCGGGAAATAGTGAATAATCTTTTAATCTGTTGATAAAAAATGATAAATTGAAATGGAGTATGTATTTCAGACATTGCAAAATGTGATAATGAATGAATGAATGATATGACAGGTGAGTTAATAAAGTTATATACTACTTTGACGTGACTCGGCCGGTCTACCTGCCTGCGGTGTCTGGTGACTCATTGCTTCTTGGCCGGTGTACTGGGCAACACTGTTGAAAGAGTTAAACTGGTCACCACTGCGCTTTGCATTGACAAGCTTCGATGGATCCCAGCGAGAAATATCAGAGTGACTTCCCTTTGCTTTACACTCGCCGAGCAAATGAATTTTGTTTTGTTGAGCTTTTTATGCATTTTTTAAAGTAAAGATCGGCGGTAATAAAAAAGGAGTAATTTTTATTTTTATTTTTTTTTCAACATTTGGACTTTGAAAAAGCGGTGTATCCGTAAACCAAGTAATAAAAAAAATGTCGCCTAAGGGCAACTTAGAAATAACATTGTTTGATAAGAGTAGCTTGTGATTATGTTGATTATATGAAGCCATTAGTATTATGAGTGTACATTTGTCAAGTGGGTGAGTGAGTGAGTATGGTTTTATGCCGCTTTTGGCAATCTTCCAGCAATATCACGGCGGGGGACACCAGGAATGGGCTTCACACATTCATGATTGTACCCATGTTGGGAATAAAACCCGGGTCTTCGGCGTGATGAGCGAACCCTTTACCACTTGGATACCCGACCGCGCCTAATAGAAAAGAGAGTAGCACTTGGGAAGAATGAGTTATGCGTTTGTACATGGTGTTGAGAGTTGCAACTACGGATTGTCAAAAATGATCATTCATCATTACATAACATAATTTAATCAACAATAGGTTCCAAAGATAGAAACAGCGGTTCAAATTGAGAAATTTTGCAGAAAAAGACAATTATAGAATGGCATTCATCTTCAACAACCTTTAAATTGCATTTGTTTAACAATTGTAGTTACTTATGTAATCCCTCGAACTTGAATCTGTTCACTAAGTTCCTTGAATCAGGGCTCCTATCTTTAAAAAGTCTCACTGGTGCACGGAGCATCAGATATTGATATTAGAACGATTACTGATACTATCGGCAACAGAGCCGCCTGTTCTAAACGATCCTATGGTTGCGCCTAGCAGGTAACAACGATTGGAGACTATAAATATTTCTGTAGGAATTATATGCCATTCAGTAGGACTAATACTTGTACTGTTGTATGTCTATTTGCATAGCACTTAATCGATGCGCAAGAAACTTGACCCAGATATGCAATGTCTCCTTGACCTTTCTATATTCCGACATTGAATCAGATAAGTACATTCCGGGTCAAAGTTATTCGTTATCCCTCGCCCCTTTCCGTAACCTGTCCCGGAATAACACGAGTTCGTCACGAATGGGTCGAAGTCTCGCTAAGCAAGATGGCGGACGACTCGGAGGTCGAGGTAAGATATTGGATATATTGTGCAGTTAGGTTCTCGTGATTTTACATGTTTCTGAGCGACAGGGTGTTTGTGTGTATTTTCACTCGTCTTACAAGCTAAACATACATTATTTCAAGATGACATGCCTTGATTGTGCTGATTCGTGCGACAATCAGTTGTTGATAAGCGACGATCGGCGATCAACGAAACATCTAGTATCTACAGTCGTCGATAACAACACAATTGACAAATCTCGGCCCCCGGCAGTTAAGTTGTGTTTTGTATACACCACCATTTACCACAAAAAGAGAGTTTCCATAAAAAACCAGTGGAATATAAACGATTTTGTGTGTAGATCTAACCGAAAAAAGTAAGTTACCACTCGACCGACTAATTGTACTATTTTTAGTCGCGATGCACATGACTGATTACAGTGGGTCTGGTACATCATCATGCCATGTTTGCGATGTAATAATCACTTTATGTATATGACATTTTAAAAAAAAAAAATTCTAGAATAAACAAACATCAAATTGAAAAATGTCATCCCTATGTTGGTTCGAGGAGGTGCAGTTTGGGTCAGAAAGTGCAATTTTCGTGTTTTTACATCTTCATGTATAATTAGTGAGAGTTCAACATGTTGTATTATCTCCAAAAATACAGTAGGACTGGGAAAAAAGTGTCTCACTTACATGCCCCTCTCCCTGCAAACATTGTTGAATTAATATATAAATACAGTAATTCTAATAATCACGATATGATATAGAGTGTGATGTGATATGATATCCATACTTACCTATTGTCTGTGTTCACCAAACAGTAATTATTGAATTCTCATGTACTGCACATTTTACCCACGTGATTTCACTTAAAAATCCCTAACATGGGTTGGGTGGGCTATTAGTGCTGTTAATTATGTGGACTGTGTATCGTGTATGCATACAAATATGCTGTATGGACATGTAGGGCAAACCTCAATCTTTCACCATCTATTATTGGACAATAAGCATTCTCATTCTGTGGTTGAAGGCAGTATATTGAATTGGTAATTACTGACTGGATATTGACATTTATTAGCATACTTCAGAGCTGCAGATTAGCGTTTTTGCGTAAAATACCCACACACACCCCAAAAAATAAAATAAAATAAATTAAAAAAAAATAAAATATAAAAATGAAAAAAAACCCAGAAAAATATTCAAAACCCAATTACATGTACTTTCAATTAACTTGCATACAGAAATGCATGCAATAAATGAAAAACTTAATTGTTTGAAAACAGCACACTTAAAAACCCAATGAAGCTTTTTCAGCATGTGTACAACAGAGCTAATTTCGGAAACACAATGAACTAATTACTTTCCGAGTCAACCGAGAACCGTTATATACATTATTTCATTTTTTTTAAGATCTCAAAAGGCTTACTCATTTTGGGAAAAAACAAACCGAGTGATTTATAGATGAGTGAAAAAATATTGATTACCCAGTGAAAAATGAAATGACCCGATTCAAATAGAAACCTTTGAATAAAAACAAAAAAAAAGTTGTCTGGACCTCTGTCTAACAGCCATTGAATGGTACCTAACCCTTATGATCGTAAAAGGTGATTGATCGTTAAGAGGATCCAAGGGCTAAAGATAGAGTTTGGGGGTAACATACCGTAACACTGGCGACATTTGATATGTGTTCAGCGCCAATATGATATTACCTAATAAACTGCATCCCACTGCATAATAATAAAAAATAATGAATAAAAAAATAATATATGTATATTAGTTCCCATTTATCATCATTTTAGCCACTTGAATTATGAAAAAAAACAAAAATATAATAAAAATAAACGTGCTTTCGCAAACTAGCGTTTGCTATTAAATGCGCTGCTGCAGGCTATATTAAGTAAACAAATATTCAAAACTCTTTAACATTGCTGGGCATTTTCCATGACATTGTGCGTAGGGATGATAGATCACTGGGAGGAGCTTATGCACACTCGATGACCCCTGATGTCACTGGGCATTGTATCATCGGTGTGACTGGCACCAAAATACTACAAATTACGTCATAGGGTATTGTCACCTGTTTGAAAAGTTTGTGGTTCTGTATTCTAAAGGTAGGCCAGATTTAACAAGTGAAGTACAAACATGGCTGTATAATAATGTGGTGAATAATCCTATCATGGGTACTTTGGATTTTACTGACGTGGTATTTGAATCTGGGGACACCTCTAATATCAGACTTTAACATTAGTTAAAGACAAAGACCCCTTTTTATGAACTTTTGTGCTAATTACACTGTTATTAATTTAATATTACAGTGGTGTATTGATATGTTATGAAATACCATAACTCATACAATGGTAGGTGTACTTTAGTAAAAAAAAAATGTTTTTATTACTTACACTCTTCAAAAAAAGAAATGCACAGGTAGATTTTTAGTAAATGTATTGTACCTAATAAAGTCAATTTATTTGATATAATATAATAGATACAAATTTGAAATTTTGGAACTTGATAGTCACATGTTGTCGTTGTACAAAGGTATTGATTGTTCATTGTCATGTCACATAAGTCCACAAGGTAGCGCTGAACTCTCGCGTGATTGCCCCAGGCAGCAATCATGGCTCTGCTTCTCCTCGGCACTAACTGGATAAGTGTACAAATTCTGTCCTGCAGAATTCTGCTCCATTCTGCTTGTAACGCGTTGGCCAGTTGTGGGAATTTACTGTGGCATGTTCTGATGTTGACGTACTCGTAGATCGAGTTCATCCCAGAGGTGTTCGATTGGGTTGAGATCTGGAGATCTCTGTGGCCAGGGCAAGGCGTTGATGTTTGAATTATGAAGGTAGTCTACCGTGACACGAGCTGTGTATGGTTGAGCGTTGTCCTGTTGAAACAGGTCCCTCTGGCGGTCAATGATTGGAAGAAGGTGATGTTGAAGAATTTGATTCATGTAGCGATTTGCTGTCAAATTTCCCTGAACCACAACCAAGTCAGATCTCGTAGTGTTGGATATGGCCCCTCACAACATGACACTACCACCACCGAAATTGTCAAAGTCATGTTATTGGCAAAACGCTCATTTTGACGACGATAAACACGTTGTGTGTATCGGTCCCAAAGGCAGCAAATGGTGCTGTGGTGGATGTTGAAGTGGCGATTCCCCTCTTTGGATACGTCCTATGGTGATGTTCTTATAGACAGCGTTGAGTCTGAGCATTTTCGAACTTGACAATTTAAGGAAAAATTATCGGCTTATGCTTGCCTTTTTATAGCCACTACCGCGAGTTACGAATGCCATAACTTGCACATGCATTTTGCTTTACTGTTTTCCTCCATGACATTTTTGAACAAGTGTGAAAACAATGCCGTTTAAGACATTGCAAATCGACAATGGCTCCGTTTTGACGCACCATTTGTCAAATATCAGGCCACCAACATTTTCGATATCATATATCCAATTTATATTCCCGATTTTTTGTGAAATCAGCGTCAATGAACTACATACTACCTGTGCGTTTCTTTTTTTGAAGAGCGTATTAAGGAATCTAGCCTTTATTGTTATCATGACATCATGTTTGATGTGACCTCATACTGCTGCCAGCTGGTGACACCACACTTTACCCTGTTCACACCTTGAGTTCGTATTCTGAGAGTCTATTGATTTTGTTGGAGGACATTTGTATGAATTTGTTCACCGTTTGATAGGCCATTCTTTTCTATCCTTACCAATTATAAAAATAATCTATTGGGCATTTTAAAATACAATTATTCAGTGTCCTGGAAAATGAAACGTTTACAATCCCTGCAGTCCAGCATGTCTCATTGCAGTCACTAGCAGTGGGTACAGGGTTTTATAAGTATGTTCAGCTCGTGAAATGATGTTGACACTTGTAATTTAACTCATATTACATGAACAGTGTTGAAATAAAGCTATCATGTTGTTTCTATGCGTTCACAAGAATAGGTCTTCCACAACCCCAGCTTGCCGTAAGAGGCGACTATGTTGTAAAAGGCGACTAACGGGATTGGGTGGTCAGACTCGCTGACTTGGTTGATGCATGTGATCGATCCCAATTGCGTGGATTGATGCTCATGATATTAATCACTGGATTATCTGGTCCAGAATCGATTTTTTTACAGACCGCCGTCATATAGCTGGAATATTCCTGAGAGCGGCGTTAAACAACAAACCAACCAATCAACCAAATCACTGGGGTAATGTGTCACATGCTGAATTGCTGGTGTTGAATATGACATATCAAATCCTGGAACTCATGAGGGAAAGTTTCCCACTAAATTGAGGATTGTAAGGTTACAGATTTAGTCCAGTAATTAAAAGGTCCAGGTTCAACAAAATTGACGGAAAAGGTTTATTGCTGGATTTTGGTGCCTTGACACATATACATTAAAATAAAAAATAGTTTACCAAAATCGGACATGGGGAACCATCCGAAAATAGGTCAAATCCAAGATGGCCGCCAACAAAAGTAATAATAGTCATAAACGTGGAACCAATAACAATAAAAACATTTATGATGAGTCTATCTATATTAGCTTGCCAGGATAAATGCAAAGAAATGTATATTTAACAATTTTGAAAGGAAAGTTCACATAGAAATTTAAAATAATGCTTCAAAATGACGAAAAAGTACATATATTTGTTAATATCAGTACCGATTTATTATAATGTTGATTTTTTACATATAAAATCATACAGTTTATTGTCTTCACATAAATAATCAAGTTAGAAACAAATATAATTGAAAAAACCCAAAGTATTCCCTTCTTCAAAATGGCGGCCATGCATACAATGTTTTTAAGATAGACCTCAAGAACATAAAGGTATGTATAAGCTATTTTTCTTTTATAGCTAAAATGAAAACTTGTATAAGATATAGTTGATTGGCTCTAGAGAGGAATAACTGATGAAAATATGAACAAATATAAATATAAAATTCGAAACAGAGCCCTAAAATTAACATCAACATTTGTTTCAAGGAAAATCAAGGGAGATAATCCAAACTCCAGGAAGCAGTTATTTTTCTCAAATGGTATTAGCTTCTCAGAAACTTTATTAAAAGTTAATTCAGAAGATATAATCAAGACATTTAGCACAAAAATCATTTGCTATAATCGGAAAAGCAACATTTGTATCTGGACACATGTCAACCATATTTCTATCAACTGTTACTATTCGCAGGGGACTATTCTCAACTGAAGGTGTCCTATGTAGATCACAGATGGCGACTTGTTTGCTATGTATGGAACCAGTTAACCTGGACAAACCCCAGCATTATGTGAAGTTGACAGCAAAATGCTGCTGTAGCATTAATTATGCAAACAGACTGCACAAATGAGATGCACCAGACATCATATACAACTGTAGCCTGTTGGTACACAGACGTGTCGAAGTATGCATATAAATCCAAAGGCAATCAAAGTAGCTGAAAACTTTTCGATCATATGTTTAAGCCTTAAATTTTAAAACTCACTGTTTTCTATGTGGTACTTGTATTGACCAGGATGTTGCATACAAACATCCATATAGAAGTGTACTTCAGCCGTGCGATGGCTCTTGAGTTACTCAACATATGTCTGCAACATACTGTGTCAACAGGCAAGATGATTGGGCCAAGATGGTACAGTCAAGTATCGTGCCCATATACGATCTACCAGCTGAAGAAGCTATCCATCAACCATGATCAACTACACACTACATCACAACTGAAAAGGGAGTTCATGAATCACTATGGGAACAAGGTATTCATAACTTCAATCAGGCAACAACCTAACATTGCATCTCTTACGGCATATGAAAATGTTGCAAAGGTGGACAAATCCGACATGGACAGTTTGATTAAAGTTGGGTGAGAATACATTCATACGCAGGTAGAGACCATGTCGAAACATGTTGATGTGTATCTCGACAATGAGCAGATGGCATTGATTGACACCAATCTTGATTACCTCCCACATGCATTACGCATCCTCCTTCAAGCATCATCAAGAGCTGAAACAGTAAACCCCATACTGCGTCATAGGGTCAGGCAATAATGCATTCGACATGTCCCCATCATTTCTGCCTCCTCGACAAGTTTGACAAAGTATCACACTATAACACAAATATGGTCATTGTAATTTAGTGGATATGATAAGCCAACTCGGTTTCAGCTCCTCGTAAATTTAGAAAATTCTCGGTGACTACTCATGGTGTTCACCTAATCAGAGACATTGCAGATACATTCGTGCAATACCAGGCACTGATGGGACTGGCTCAATCCATGCCATGGGCGAGATGGTGAAACGGAGGGTACCAAGACTTAAGGTGGACTTGGATGATGTTAAAAAAATCAACAGTGTCAAACTATTCTCACAAAGAAATCCAAAGGCAGTGCAGGCGAACATTATCTATCCACCAATTGGTGACTTCTGTCCTGATGAAAAGAATAGCAAACTAGATATTTTGTGGACTGCGCCACTTGTGTGTGTGTTGACCACTGTGTTCTGGTTGCATGCAGTTGCTCCATTCTGACATTCCATACCCCAGGAAGAGCTCTGAGATATTCTTGTTGATTATCAGCATGACACCAAGTGACAAATCCTGTGTCAGATCAATGCTGGAGTATATTTCCAAACATGCCAGACGACATGGAATCACACCGGTTATTACAATCGACCAGCAAATTTGGTGAATTGCATACGGCCAGCTGAGAGCCCCTTGCATCAAATAGCCCTGGTCTTGGGGGGGGGGGGGGGGGGGGGGGGGATTCCATCCTTAGATGAGTTTTGTGGGTACAGTTAGGAATCTAATGGCTGGATCTGGGTTAAAGGAGATCATCACTCAAGTATATTCAGAGGGTAGTGCAGATCAGATGTTGTCCGGCAAATCAGTGTCACAAGCTGTGCTGGCTCATTTCTTGAGGAACCACTTCTGCAATGCTCTTATCGTGTTTGATGGTTATTGTGGTGTTTTTCGACCATGGATGAGACCCATCAGAGAAGAACTGGAAGTGAGATTGGAGTGGATGTGGATTTCACACCGGACATGATTCTGAAAATGAAGAAAATGCCCTTTTGGCAAATGAAAGAAACAAACAGAAATTCATCACTCTGTTGGGGTCAGAAATCGAAAAAGGTGGGTTTTCAGATTAAACACTCATCCGGAGATGCTGACTATGACATTGCAATGTCTGCCTGTACATTGGCTCAAAAACTAGTGGTAGGGAATGACACCGACCTTCTCATCCTGTTGCAATATCACTTCACACTCGATACCATGAGGCCATCTTTCTTCAGACAAGTACAAAGATCATTGAAATCTTCATCCTACAGATGATCCTTGATCCTAATCTCAGCCATTCTTTGCTCTTTGTATATGCATTGTCAGGGACCGACACAGCATCGAGGCCATATAGCATACGGATGGTCTCAGGAATATTCAAAGGTTTTCATGGTGACAGGTGGAAACCATGCAGAAATCGAGCAGGCTGGTAATCAGGCACTTGCAATCCTCTACAGCTGTATGCCTGGCTTGGATTTGAATTCTGAACGTGTGACAAAATTCACTGAGAAGGTATGTATCAAGCTCGAATTACCTACCCCTTCGACACCTTCCACCGACATCAGATGCTGCCAGATTGCCCAGCCAACGAGTCTGACTCCAAGTGCAGACCTGGCTAGGCAACAATATGGATGCGACAATATTAAAGCATCCATTGCTAATCTATGTCAACAGGCTACAGAATCCATGTATTTCGTACTACGTAAAAGCCGAAACCTTAATTTATCAATTCAATGCCAATTATATCTTTTTGACACAATGGTAAAACAAATTGAAAATGTACATATTTGTTTTATGAGAAAATTATTACCTGTTAAAAAGAGTACCCCTTTATGCATGCTTTACGGTGAACTAGGTAGAGTTCCGTTATCTGTTGATGTTAAAACCCGTATGTTAACCTTTTGGTCGAAATTACTTACAGATAAATCCAGCAAAATATCTTCAATCATTTACTCTATTGTATATAACATCCATAATACAGGTGTTTACAACTATGACTGGATTTCATGTATTCAAAATGTTCTAAACAATATTGGTTTAAGTTATGTATGGTTGTCACAGTCTCCTGTTTCATCTTCCTGGCTCAAAGCAACAGCTCACTCTATTTTAACTGATCATGCTAAACAAACCCTGAGCTCTGAGGTGGAAAATTCAAAAAAAAGTGTAGTCTATTCTCTCTTGAAACCACAATTTGAATTAGAAAATTATCTGACGTCCCTACCCCTAAATAAAGCTATCCCTCTACTTTTATTTCGTACTTCATGCCACCACTTACCAATTGAAAAAGGAAGATGGAATGGGATACCTATTTGTGAAAGAAAATGTAAACCGTGTTTTATTGATGATATTGGAGATGAATTTCACTATATTTTTAAATGTCCATATTTTACGAAAGAAAGAATTTTGTATATCCCACCTACACATTCTAAAAGACCTAATATGATTAAATTTCAAAGACTTTTCACTTGTAAAGAGATATCTGTATTAAAAAACCTTAGTAAATTCTGTAAATATGTAATGCAAATTGTAAAATCTTCCGGCTAACCACATATCCGCTATTATAATGTGTATTTTGCTGTCATTTTGTATCTCATATGCCGAGGATCTCGGCCTGAGCGTAATAAAGTTCTGTTCTGTTCTGACAGAATGGGGCTGGACGCTTCAAAAGAGCAACAAGGGCACTATATTGAAACCAATCACAAGGCACCAAGCTGTCACTCCTAAATTTCTGTTGAAAATAATCAGATACAATTGCACTGGAAAGTGTGATGAAAACACATGCTCATGCAGAATATTTTTGTCTACAATGTACCTCAGCATGTGGACAATGCAAAGAGATGACATGTTCAAATGGACCAAGTCATGACTTTTCTGACATTACTGAATAATCGTCTCTTCATGTCCAGTATACATGGTATATGAGTATGATTATAAAGACTGTCTTGAACTTTAGACATTTAAATTGATAGTAAGTTTGACTTGTAAACTGTAGTATTGCAGGGTTATATCCTCTTTATAAGCCCGTGTTAAGTATTTTGTAGTCTGATATGGAACAATTGCATTTTTTTCACATTTCGGGCAGCCGTAATTTATTTCTGTGTAAGATTTCACTTCAAAATTGTTATATATATATTCCCCTGTCTGGATCCTATGAAGTTGATTTTAAATAGAGTCATCAGCCATGTTTAGATTTTGATTGATTCTTTTTTTTTTAAATTTTTCGATTTTCGTTTGTACTGATGGCGGCCATCTTGGATTTGACCTATTTTGGGTGTTTCCCCATGTCAAATTTTGGTAAACTATTTTTTTTTTTAAAGTAGACCTATCAAGGCAGTGAAATGTGTTAAAAAACCTTTTCCGTCAATTTTGTTGAACCTTCATGAAAAATAAACCTTTAATTACCGGACTAATTTTGTGTGCAGGGTAGATTTGAGAAAAGGCAATATCTTGTAGAATCTTGTAGGGCCATTTAGTGATTGGTCGAAAAGTGAACTCTGAAAAGGTGAGTCAACCTAGAGGGGCTTTTAGGGCTGCTTACCTCATTTTGGAGAACAAATTAGAAATTTTGAAATATGCCATGCAGAAGGTGTGTGTGGTGGAGGTGGGGGTGGCTAAATGGAGATTTTGTGAGGTTGTGTGGCTGTGTGTTTTTATAGGTTTAGAACCAGTCAGTACATGATTTAAATACTTAATCCCCAACATTCTGTTTCCTTAATTGCAACATGTGTAAAAGTACCTTTTGTCTTTGATAATCTTAACAGGGTGTTGCAAAACTTTCCAGCTGCAACTAAGGCTATTGTTAACAAATTCCATTACTGGTAATTTCATGGTGCTAAACTTTCCAGATTTACGGTGTCTACTCAGAAATATTGCAAATTGTCATTAATGTTGTTTCGTTCATGTTGCATTAAAGATTTGAATGTTAATTAAGAATTAGAAACATTTTGATCAACTTGTGTTGATATATTTGATATAAAAAGACATGAGGGTGGGATTCTATTTATCATATAGAATTAATTAACTTTTTAATATAATAAATAAATAGCCAGTGTCTTGAGCGTGAAAGAGCAGCTAATTGGCTTGATGGCAGAGTGATTAGGTACCGTATTCGACGTAATAAGCGCCCAGGGCGCTCTCAAAATTAGAAATGGGCTCTTATTAGAATATTATTTTGGTGGACTTTTGGAGTTGAAAGATAAATTTCGTGGTTTATGCTGACAGCCTGAAATGTTTATATACGACAGATATATTTCTCCAGAATCTAATTGCCCATAATTAATGGTGCATATAACACACTAGTGCGTATTATACACGAATAAATAAGTCTTGTGTACATTGATCAATCGGAAGGGGTGCTAATAGGGATAGTTCACTAGCCAATATGTTATTATTGCCGTGGGCGCTTACTAGAGCGGGGCGCTTATTACGTCAAATACGGTATGCATTTATTCATTTATGCATATATACACATTATACATATACAAATATGATACACAATAAAATACATTGCAAGACACATTATGAAACATATTCATTTAAAATCAGTTATATGAATTTGGTTATTGATTTAATTAACATATTTAATGGTTCACATCTACGTTCATCTTTAAACATTGTTCTATACATATTTTAAAACATACAATCTGTAAATCAATATTGTGAAATGGTTTGTAGTGTATGAAGAACGTGTTTCAGGATTATCATGTACAACCATCTTTAAACACGTTTACAGGCCTACGAAATGGGATGCAACATCGGCATCCTCATTCGGAGGTTTCCTGCTGGTCATACGATCATTCTTTTCACTGGATGAGTGAGTTGGGTTTAACGCTGCTTTTAACAGTATTCCAGTTATATCGCAGCGTGTCTGACAGCTTAATCTGGGAGGAAAGCCTGAAGTGATGCAGGTCTCAGAGGTTTACTACTTTGGTGAAACCCATGAGCACAGGTATGGTGCTGACAAACCTAGAAACATAATCAGGGCGAACCGGGATTCGAACCCACAATCATAGGTTTCTGGCGTGCCCAAGGGACGCAATTCTGCACGGCGACTGGGCCACCCGTGCCCCCTTTTTTTCACTGGGAATACTTGAGGTTGAGACAATGACCAATGACCACAATAGTGTGAAATTAAATATTATAAGAGTGTTGACTTTGATGAAATCTATGCATATAATATGTTCTTATGTATTTTTAGGTACAGGGTATGTAAATGCACATGATTACATATTCATAACAATTCGATTACAGTGGCCACGAATAACGAATTCAATTCTTGAATGGATACATTTCTTATCGAATACGCGAGTGAATTGTAACAGCCTTAGTGGTTAGGACAGGCTTCCTCTCACTAACAGGATAGTTCACAGTTCAGTGCACATCTAATCCCCTGCCTGTTGTCTTTAATTAAATGGGTGAGTGAGTTAAAATGCAACATTATTTCAGCCATATTGCGACCTAAATTAAATGGATCAACCCAAACATAGAAGCAAGCTGTATGGAGGTAATAATGTATGGAGTACATTAATGACCAAACAAATAGCACATTTTAATCATGAAGCACATAGATTCACTCCAGTCATCAAAGGTGCAACAATTTGTGGACGGGGACCAAACGCGAGTGGGATCTGTGCAGTTTTTGCATTTGAACTCTCATTATATCAATATATTTTCGATGGAATCGATATTCGTTACTTGTGTGACGTCACAACATTTAATCAAACGTGTCAGCTTGTTGACATACCTGTATTGTCCATGCACCACTTGGCCACGAAGTGCACGAGCCCCGTGATACTGACAACTGTAATTGACAACTTCGGTTTACAAAAAGAAGGACCGGTGTATAGGCTATTTGTCCCCCTTTTGCTGATCATGTCTGGTGACGTCGAGCTAAATCCTGGACCCCCAAGCAATCAGGATCTTTTGGATTCTAAATCAAGTGTAAAAAAAGACTTGTCGAGTGATATCAAAGCACTTAGGGATGAGATCCAAAACGTGAACAGCAAGTGCAGCAACCTTGAAAGTAAGTTCTTAAAGCTTCAAACTATTGTGAGTGACATTAAAGTTTATCAAGATGTAATTGTCTCTGATATCGACGCACAAATGAGAAACTTGAGCAAATCGAAAATAAAGTCACTTCTACGGATAACGAAATTGATAAGCTCGATGCCTTCAGTAGACGAGACAATGTGAGTATCCATGGGATTTCTGAGGGAGACGAGAATACCGTACAGTGTAAAAAAAGGATGGTGAATATTTTCAACCAGTGTGTCACCGATAAAACTTGGTCACCCAAGGACCTGATCAGAGCCCATCGACTCGGCAAGACGCCCCAAGCCGCTGATAAACCCCGTCCAATGATCGCGAAAGTACGCGAGAGTGACGATAAAATCCTGATCTTGAGTGCGAGACCCAAACTGAGATATGCTGGTTATGGCGTTGCAAATGATTTGACTAACCGGCAGCGACAGCAAATCAAGGACTTAAAGGGCACCGGTATGCGAGGCTACTTTAAAAATGGGCGGCTTGTAACCGAGCCCATACCAGATCGAGTGACTATGTCCGACACGGCGACTCGACGTCGTAATACCAGGTCAAATGCTCGGAATCAGACTGCCTGAGATGTTGGCCGGGCCACGGCCACTTTCTCAGAGGATACAGATTCACTGTACACCGATGTCAATAGCCAAAATGAAATTGACAATCGTTTTTCTCGTTTTTTATGCTGGAATGTTCATGGGTTGTTTAGCAAGCTGTCAAATGACAAGTTTAATTCGTAATTGGAAACATTTGACATTATTTGTTTATTTGAAACGTTTCTTGACTCAGTCGACTTCGATTGGTTACCTGGTTTTAAAGTCTTCTACTCCCCGGCGGTAAAGCTGTCCGGTCGTGGGAGAAAATGTGGTGGTGTTTGTTTTGCCATTAGAAATGAGTTTGCTCAGTTTTGTAATGTATTTAATAGTAATTCGGGTATTGATAATTTCTTGTCAATTATATTGAAGAAAAACCTCTTTGGAACGCCAGAAGATGTTTTGTTTTGCACCTTGTACATACCACCAGAAATTCTACATACTATGACCAACATCAAAATATTAACATATATGATAAATTCGATGAATTCTTTCTTGATAGAGCAGACCGTCTCTCTGATTACACTGTGCTTCTTTGCGGAGATTTGATCTCTAGAACAGGTTGTGAAAATAATTTAGTTGATCAAGAATCGACCACAAATGATCCCGATATTTTCCCTGAAGTTGACATTGTAGATGCATGTATATCACGACAGTCTTCGCTTGACATTGTTATTAATAAGTTTGGACGATTTCTAATTAATTTCTGCTATGTTTTCAACTTATTCATACTAAATGGCAGAGTTAATGGCGACATGAATGGTGAATATACATTCATTAGTGGTAATGGTAGTAGTATTATTGATTATTTTATTGCCTCATCTGATTTCTACGAGTTTGTTTATAACCTTACAGTTGGCGAGAGTCTTGACTCGGACCACTGCCCTCTTGAGCTGAGTCGTTCATTTCCACGAGAAAACACAATAGATTTGCACAATGTAATAGCACTAACTCGGCAGATAGGTTTGTATGGAATGAATTGCATAAAGATGAATTTGTACACTGTCTTAGTGATCGTTTGGCTGAAACTTCACAGACTCTTCTGACTACGCTCAACACTAACATAAACGATGCAGTTGATCTTTTTATAAATCTACTACTTGAGTCAGGGCAGTGTATGAAAAAAACAGTTCTTGGAAATAAACCACGTAAATATATTTTCAATTTAATCAGCGAGTGTAGAGAACATAGGAGATTAGCAAGACGAGCGCTAAGAAAGTTCCGTAAAAATAGATCTGAATCTGATAGGAAAACTTATTGTCAGTTACGCAACAAATATAAAACAAAATGTAAAAGCTATTTAAAATCCCTTAAACTTACCAAATTAAATCGTCTAAATGCCTCATTATCAAACACAAAACGGTTCTGGAGAGAAATTAATTCTCTACGCAGTCCATCATCTGTTCAGAATAATATCACAGGCACAGAGTGGCTGACTCATTTTAAGCATGTGTTTGGTAATGATCTTATGTTCCATGATGTTATTGAAAATGAGCATGACGATATTGCTGTTTATAACCCATCAGATGTTGAGTTTGACATTCTTGAGTCCGAAATAACAAGAAAGGAAATTCTCGATGCTATTGACTCACTTAAACCTGGAAAATCTCCAGGCCCTGACAATATCTTAGCGGATATGCTGAGGAGTTCCAAACACATAACTGTTCCATTTTTGCATTCTGTCTTTAACGACATATTCAACAAAGGTATATTTCCGTCAATTTGGTCAAAATCTATCATTGTTCCTCTATTTAAGAAGGGTGATACAAGCGATCCTGATAATTATAGAGCAATTTCATTGACAAGTTTTTTAGGTAAAGTTTTTGCTATAGTTTTAACCAAGCATTTAACGCTCTGGTCTAATGTTTATGATAAAATTCCAGAAAATCAGGCAGGCTTAAGACGATCATATTCACCTATCGACCATATTTTTACACTTTATTCTATTGTACAAAAATATCTTGGATGCCGGAAACGAAAACTGTATGTTGTATTTGTGGACTTAAAAAAAAGCTTTTGATAGCGTTAATCGTTGTAAACTTTGGGATTCTTTGAGAAAAACGGGCGTTGGGGGTAAAATGTATAAATGTTAAAATCTATATACATGATATATGCAAATGTCAAATCATGTGTTCGTCACAAAAATGGTGTCACTGATTACTTTGATTGCACTATCGGTGTGAAACAAGGCTGCATTTTAAGCCCTCTCCTTTTCTCTTTCTTTATCTACGAATTGTCCTTTGAAATCCAACAAAACGGAAAACACGGTGTCCAACTTTATCCAGATATGTATGAATTGCTAATATTACTTTTCGCAGACGATGTTATACTAATTTCTGATACTGTAAATGGGCTTCAAACACAAATAGACATATTGTTTCAGTATACCATCTCCTGGAAACTGACTGTTAATACAGATAAAACGAAACTTGTTGTTTTTAGAAAGGGGGGTCCTCTTGCATCCAGGGAAAAATGGTATATAAATGGGCAACAAATTAATATTGAAAAAACTTATAAATACCTTGGTGTCATTTTTCCAACTCTGTTATATGGTTCAGAGATTTGGGGTCTCGAAAAATATCACATCTTGGAAAAAATTCACTTAACTGCTTGTAAAGGATTCTTAAATGTTGGCAAATCTACCCCTAATTGTATGGTGTAAGGTTAATGTGGAAGACATCCCTTATATATCTGTTCTTATGTACGCGGTCTAAAATATTGGTTAAAGATTATAGAAATGTCACCTGATCGTATTCCACGTAAATGTTATGAAATGCTGAAATACCGCGACAATGTTGGTTATATATATCATGGGTCACTAAAATCAGACAACTTTTATTTCTTCATGGATTTGGATATGTTTGGATTTACCAAGGTGTTAGAGATAAGACAGCATTTCTCAGTGTATTTAAACAAGTTGCATCTGATATGTTTATCCAAGAATGGAGTGCTACATTGGAAAATAGTTCAAGATACGACCTTTATAAAACATTTAAATCCTGCTTATCTCCAGAACAGTACTTAACAGAAATAACAGACAGAAAACTTAGAGTGTTTTTTACACTTTTTAGATGAGGTTTGAACAATTTAGTATGTAATACGGGTCGTTTTTCCTCAGTTTCAAAAAGTATGCGTTTTTGTCCTTTTTGCTCCACATTTATTGAAAACGAATACCATTTTATGCTTATCTGTCCATGTTATGAATCGCTCAGAATAAAATATTTCCAAGGTTTAACCCAAGGCATCAATACACTAATCAAGCTCCTCCGTTCTGATGAAATATCTAACGAGCAACAAAAGAATACTATCCTATACATTAATTATGGTTTACAACTTCGCAACCGTCTTTGTACAAATGATGCTTAATTATTCTTTAGGTTATTTGCCTTCATTAATCAAATGCTTTTATCTCTTCTTGTTGTGTTGTGTTGTGACTTATTTTTCACAAAATTGTACACGTGCACCTCTCATATAGAGTTACTTCTCTAGGTTAATTAGTCTTCTGCATTCTGATAACCAGTCATCTCCCTGAGGCAAGGGAGTTAACTGACAATAAAAGTTTAGGCTGGAATTCCAGAGTTATGTTTTGGCTGGGCTCCATTTGGTTACCCATTTGTGTGTATGGTCACTGTCTTGATGTGGGATGTGTTCGGGTGAAATATTTTTTTACAAGCTGGAAACTTTGTTTAAGCACATTTCCATGTGAGCACATCAGGATCAAAAGCAGGAAGAAATACATGTAGTGTGAGATAGGATAAATATATGAATATACCATCTAATGTAAGATTTACAATTTTTTATATTTTATTTCGCCCACCTTGCTTGTAGAAGTTGGAAATGAGAAACGCATAAAATAATATTGATGGCCTTACTAAACGAGATCCTTTGGATGTTTCTTTCAATAAACATGCGGAGGTGTGAAGATAAGGTTAGAAACTAACAGTTTTCGGCCACGAGTTCTTATAATGATAACACAAAGCCAAACCCTTAAAAAGGGCAAATTTCTACTAGTCTTTGTGATACCTTTACCAGTGGGCAGTTTGGCAAGGACTACAGGACTAGTGCCAATTTCTAACGCTGGAAGACGGTTGTTGACATATGCCACCTATTGGTGTGAATGATGATTCATTGCTGAAGGCGATGGATGCCGAGTGAAGTTCACTAATCTTTAAGTGTACAGTAGTTGTAATGGTAGTATTACATGTATGTCATCCTGGTAATATGATTCACCTGAGCTGGGTGTAAGAGGCGACAAAATGTGGTCACATTCGGTGACTTGCTTAACAGTGTGTCATCACACACTGATGGTGTATAGTTCCTCACGATGTCAATTTGAAATTAAATTAATTAAATTAAGAATTATAAAGCAGCGGTAGAAACTAACAGTTTTCGTCCACTAATCCTTATAATTATAACATATAGCAAAACCCTTAAAAAGGGCCAATTTCTACTAGTCCTTATGATACCTTAACTATTGGGCAGTTTGGCAAGGACTACAGGACTAGTGCAAATTTCTAACGCTGTAAAGTGCTTTTTTCAATTAGCAACTGCTTAAATACGCTTAGACCATGATTGATCTAGTCAAAGACTCTCTCGAAGAGATAGGTTTTGAGTGTTTTTTTTAGAGTTTGTCAGATTTTTTGACTGATAAAGACTGGGTATGTACAAGTTTTGACCTGACTGACTGACTGATAGTGTGTCATCGTGCCCCAACAGACGAGTGGTTGCACACTCTGGCGCAGTGATGACTTTGTATTTCACTGCTGTCACAGGCTAATTTGCATATCATTTGTCCGGACTTTTTCTTGTTTGTAAACAAATACGTTATTCTGAGATCAGAACAGACTGACCTCATGCTAGTCAAAGACTATATACAGTTATGCCCTATTCTAATTTCAGGGAAGATGACTCCATTTTGTGAACAATATATTCTTGTAGCTCTCAACATGCTAGGGTGAACATGATAAGTTCTGTATTTGTATTACAGTGTTCCCTCGTTATTGCGCTCTTCACTATAGCGCTAACTCGGTTATAGCTTGCGGTAAAGCATGGCTCCCAAAATTTACGAACATTTTCAATAAACTCAAGTTTTCAAATGACACAATGTTTTCTCCCATCTCAGAGAACATTATCAGCTGATCACCGCAATCACGTAACACCGGAAATACCTGTCAACAAATCCGAACTGAAGTATGCAATTTAATCCTATATGTATAATATCTGGTAATAAAAAAAAATAATTGTTGTTTATCAGGACCAATGTTTGCAATATATTTTGATTTTGGAATATATTATTCCTGATAAAATAATAATTTCAGATACAATTTCTTCAGACCATTGCATCAAATTTCTTAAAAATGGTATCGCTGGGTATGTTTTAACTGAATCACCGGTAGATTGGGAGGAAACGTGTGCACAGCTGATTGCTATTTCTGGCTTATTTTACGAGAAAATACACATGGTAATCTTAATCTCTGCATATAAAAACAATGCCTTTGAGAGCAGGAAATGCATTTTAAATGGTAAATAATCATGTTTAGTGATGTTTTATATCAAATTTCATACTTTTATTGACCAAGTTTGTTATACCTGTTTATTCACCTGAAGAGATACGATGTGTTGGGTTTTTTAAAGCGCATATAAATACTCGATAAATCTACATTACACTACATTACAATTTTTACACTATGAATCATAAATAACTTCTATTCTAATCTTTCTTGAAACTCTGAAACATGCAACGTAGATCTTGTTAGGTAGGCAGAGCATGTATACTGGGTTGTTGGTCATCTACCACCTACGACTCGACCTTCGTGAACATCAATGGAGATCATCAGACGAGTGTGGTTTGGGATGGTAAATATATATCCTGAATTACGAA
This sequence comes from Haliotis cracherodii, assembly GCF_022045235.1. Lineage (NCBI taxonomy): Eukaryota > Metazoa > Mollusca > Gastropoda > Lepetellida > Haliotidae > Haliotis > Haliotis cracherodii. Next base: position 57,089,724 of record NW_027266343.1, on the reverse strand, counting down.
TTAACATTAGCAAGCCCTGGCAAGCTAGATACATAGTATTTATTCCTAATACAAGATATTAAACATCCAAACACATAATCGTGATCGCCTCTTCAGCATGGTAGGGCACACTTCAAGTATATTTTACTTGCTTGACGGATCTGCAGACTTCATTTTGTTAAATGGAAAAAAACCCAAGATATCTGAATTTGCCTTCCTTTCAATCTTGTTTTTTTTTTCCATTTAACAAAATGAAGTCGGCAGATCCGTAAAGCAAGTAAAATATATGCTTTCTAAACAAGAACCAGTTTAATAATTTTGCATTAATGTTCAAAAAACCAAAAAGCCAATTCAGTCGGTTGTTTTATATAAAAGCCCAGCTGTATTCCCACTGCATCCATCAGCTCTGCCGACAGGTTTGCATTGCATTAAAGCAACAGCTGTGTTACTAGCTCTCCACTGACGTCAAACCTTTTTTTTTTATAAAGTGGCCTTGCTTCATTCTTAATTTAAATTATATCATAGACTTGTATTCATCTGTGCATTCACACAGCGCGTGTTCCTGGAATGTGTGCATTAATATGTTATGTCTCAAGGTCAGTTTGACACTTACAACAGTCAACAGTGTTCCCATTGAAACTGTTTGTTTGACAGTGGTGTTAAGACCATATAGAAGAAAACATCAGTTGCCCACATACACTTCTTCAACTGTGTCAGTGTTCACATTTTGTGGTATACTATCGGGCTTCGATCCCCGGGGAGGTCATACCAAAAGATGTTACTTGTTGTTACCCTGTCTGGCGCTCGGCATTTAGGGGCTAAAACAAGGACTGGTTGACTCAGCGTCAGTATACTGTGTCTGAGTGGGCTAGCACTATTAATCGGCATCATTCCGGACTAGTACAGGCAGCCACACACACACGTGCATGCACGTCGCTATATAAGCATGATAAGTGCAATAATCTTGGACGCAACGTTAAACCCCATTTCACCTCACCCCACCTATTGGTCTGCCTCCAAGAGTAGTTGCCCTTTATTAAAGTAAAGCTACTCCAGTCTATCGGACGTCATGTTTGTTTATTCCTGGGCCCTGACTCGGCTAGCGTCCTCTTGAAAATTGCTTTGCAGTTTATATGTGTTTGCCTACTCATGTAAAGGGCCTCAGCTATGCCCCTGTTAGATACTGATTTTCGTCATCTTAGACTATTATTTTGAAAATGAAAACAATTATCCAAGTAATTTGTCTCGATACCCTATAGTCAATTTTCACTAGGTCGTCGATAGACAAGGATGACACCATGTTTGTACCCACTGAAAACAGTACCTACCTGACATTTCATATTTGCATATATATCTGTAAATAACCCCAACAGATACGGTTATATTGTTTGCTTTTATCCTGTCGACAATATATGGTGCGAAATGTCTTGTTCATTTGGTGTTTCTAACAGCCAGGGTCAGTCAAAGATAAGGCCTTTCAATCTTGGGGGTCTGTTTACAGATTCGCTGACCTTAAAAAGCCCATAAAATTCAGATTTTTTTTTATCAAAATGACAGGCTGTTTGTTATACTGCTGACAGGAAGATTGCTTTGAGAATAAAAATGGCATTGAAATGCTGCTGTCAGATTTTAGAATCATAATATTTATAAGGACCCAAACAAGGCCAAGATTTTATATGTATTATATCATCCACCGATCTAATTAAAGCGACAAAACCCTTTCCATATCCAATAGAAATCTCTGTCTAAAGCCGAGTCTATTGTACAATTCCAACTATATCATGAGCATGTGTTAATGAATCACTATCAAAAAGTAATGATACCAGGTGTTCACGAATAGGTGAGCATATCCTGCTCCACCGGTGGCACCCGTCACAAACACATGCAAAATCAAACATTTAACTTTAAGATGCCAAAAATAGCAACTTCCCTGTTCGCGAAATACGTTAGATGTGCCCATAAAATGAAATGAATTAAATATGAATGAGTGGGTCCATGTGTGAAACGAAACAGGATTAAAAATGAATTGTTACAGGATTCAAATATGAATCGATGCATTTGATTCAATAGATAAAGTGTGTACCGCGTATCGTATCGTATCGTATCGTCTGAGAATATTACCTATGCACCAATGTATTGGTGAATCGGGGCATCCCCAATGGTGACAGGTTATAATCATGATGACAGCAGTCAGCGTTCCCGTTTACTGGTAATTACCAGTTTTTTACCGGTAAAACTAGGCTTGGGCCGGTAATCATGTGACTTCCAGTCCATGTGGACTGGCAAATAAAGTACCTTATAAATCGTTGTTGTTGAACAAAACATCAGTGATATTCATATTGTACATTTTTTCAACAAAGTCAGCTTGTCCATTTGTAGCGACTTCGTCTTTTGTGACTGAAGTTTGTGTGAATGATGTATAGATCTAACAAAGTTACTTCAGAGATGACATCTTTGCACTCAAAATGGTGTTGAAAGAATTAAAACCAAATAATTTTCATACATTTTTTTATTTGTTGACTGGGCCAGTTGTGACTGACAAAAATTAGTGGGGACTGGTAATATTTAGCGTTGCCAGTCCACAAGGACAGCGGGAACGCTGGCAGTGTCTTTTTCTTCCTATTTTTTAATAGCAGTGTCTTTCTAATTCACATTACAGACTCCAAGTGAGAGTTCCATGGACAACCCAAATGGAAGCAGCTATGAGTTGGCCTACCAAGATGACGGTCCGTCTTGCAGGAAGCGAATGAAACTGAAAGACGACAAGCTGTGTGGAGTTTGTGGGGACAAGGCGCTTGGCTACAACTTCAATGCCATCACCTGCGAGTCTTGTAAAGCATTTTTCAGGAGAAATGCTCTGAAAGACAAGGTAAGGTCACTGAAGCAGGAGTAGACTTGAATCAAACAGCGTTACAAGTCAGCTTGTGCCAGACAAATAAGGATGGACGTGTTGTGTTGTCCCAGCCTTAGGATTTTATTTTCTTTAAGACTCGTCCACAGGACATGTGGATACTTTATTTCACTTGTCCTCAGAGTTTGTAGCAAGTTCTTCTTAATCAAGACAAATATGTTTACTATGTTTACATTTTGTGTCAGTTTTATTCAGTTCCAATTTGTAGCACAATTGAAGCATTGAGAACTGGTTCAGAATTATTGCCCTCAAATGCTACTAGTCTGTGAACTACCATGACCAGATTTTTACTTGTCCTCAACACAATTTAGTTATCAGAGTGAGTGAGTTAATGCTCTATGTCACATTGGCGATATTTCAGCCATATCGTGACGATTTAGTTATCAGAGACTAGTGTGAATTTCAAAGGCTGTTCGCCCAGAATTCCTGTTCAGTGAGATGTGGGCTAGTTGGATGTAACTCCTGGTGTCGACTGTGCCGAAAATGTCTGTTTTGTTTTAGTGACCTGATAGGTTATGGCCTGATTTTCATTTTGCAATTATCAGGTGCTAATTTCTGTCTATAATAATTTGGATTCGACTTGTAAACTTTGCAGAAAAGATGAAAATGTGGATGATTTTGAAAAATGCAATACACCAGTATTTTCCAAGCATTTGTGATACGTATTCGTTAGTATTTCATATCGTGGTAGATGGGTAATACCACACTCACTCACTCTACATTTGCATGTTGGTTTCTTCACAAGGATTAATGTCTACCACTTCCAGGAATTTTTCTCGGGTTTGCTTGGTGGTCTGTAGCTCTGTCATAACTCCATTATTTAAATATGTACAGGTCCCATAAGGCGACACGTTCTTATTTCTTGGTTTATGGATTTCAAACTCATTTCAAAAGTGAGGTAGGCCAATTCAAATAAAAGAAAGAAAAAAAAGCCTCTTAGAATTTTTTAATTGAATTTTGTCCAAAAAGTTAGGTAGGTATAAAAAAAACTATTCTGGAGTAACAAAAGTAAAACAACTAAATCTTTCAAGAACATTTGAATTATCCCTGGCACTCAGCTTGTGCACAAATAGCAATATAACAATATTCATGTCATGGATGGAAATGCATGAAAGACGCTGCTTTTTTGGCATCATGGGCAACGATTAACTCTTTCAACACCAGCCAACCAGAAGATTACTGCTGTGACACTGAGACTCTTGTGTGATAGATGAAGCCAACATTTATTAAGGAAATTATCTGCTTGTAAAAAATCTTTGCTATTACATTTTTGGCTATATGTTAATTTTATATTTTTGTATGTACAGTGATCAACATAGCCTTTCACCTATTATTAACATTGATGTCTACACAACAGATGTATATATTTGTCACCTACGTAAGGCTTTTCCATTTATTTCCAGTTGTCATTTATCATTCAGAATCGTCTGTGAACAATCACATTTCTTCTCTGTAACAAGTTACTATTTTCTATCCCAGAATGCAATATATTTTTCTCCGGGCATGCGCAGTACTACGGATGTGACGTCATTTTGTTTTTCTATATTAACAACAAGAGCCTGAATGTCGTTCAGCTTGTCTCCATTGTTTTCTCAGCTGTCATTACGAATCACGGTCATTCAAGGAAATCTACACAATCCTTTGCCATCCTGTTGTGTTATGCAGTACAACTGTTCGTTGCTATCGTAACAATGGCTGACAGACAACATTTAAAGCCAGATCGCAATCAACACGAAGGGTTAACCAGGATACGACCTCTGACCTGCATGAAAACAACAATGGCAACGGTCGTGGTCGTGGTTGTCCTCTCACAGGAATGTTAACAGAAGCTCTCATTTTTACAGCTGCTGATATTCGACAACGGCTGCCAGACATGGGTGTCAGTGTGCCTACCTTCTGGTCCAGACGGACATTAATGCAGCTCTACATTGAAATATAAGGGTGATGACAGGCACCAACAGCACGGTCGCCACCACTATGATCTCTCAACCCGCTCAGTCAGTCAAGATCAAGGCAGTGACGTGCCGCTACAGAGAGACAATTCACAGGATTTTGCTCTGTTAATTCTGCTGGTGTTACAGAAAACACAGTGACAGTGTTTTCATTACAAAGGGAGATCTCCGATTGCAGTCTATCGTCATCAACTTGGGACAACAATTACAACCTCATACAAGTACATTTACCACCACCAGTGACAGAGGAGTCAAGACAAGCCACAGAGCAAGTAGAGATTTCCCAGACAGCTAAACAGGGATGTGCCATGGGATTCACGGCCACACATACACAAATTTCATCAACTCTTAAAAGAGATACAAGGTAATATGTCAATCTAGCCTTGCTTCTTCTGCCAAATCAGGAAATTTAGACACAGTGTCAGATTTGATGGACAGACTTTCAACTTATGGATGAACAGCCTTTTCTGAGGAAGGCATTAGGTGGGATATACCTGATCAGAGACTATGGACAAGGGATGATTTCCCCCATGCTACATTCTCTTCCCAAGACACTGTTGAATTTAGGAACAACCTGTCAGCGTGCAAGGCCCCAGGTGTCGTCACTAAGCAGTAAAACATATGTCACAAGGGTTAGTGATTGGACCCGTCGGGATGCCACCATACAGCATGTATAGAGTCAGTCCTCTAGGTGTCGCTGAAGGGAATATTCAATCAGCACCTCATGACAGCGAGTCAGTCCCTTCCTTACTTATCTGGTACAGCTCAGCCAACAGTTTCCAATTCCATACCTGCAGGGTATCCCTATTCTCGCAGGCCGGCGCAGCTACCAGTCTCCAATGACGCAGCCACCAGTCTCCAATTCCATACCCGCAGGGTACACCTATCCTTCAACGCCGTATTAATCTGATCCCTTTACACCTCTGTACCCGCAGGGTATGCCCTTCTCGTAGGCCGACACGGCCCTGGTCCGGCGCAGCCACCAGTTTCCAATTCGATACCCGCAGGGTACACCTATCCTTAAACTCCGTAATAATCTGTCCCCTTTTCAACCTATACCCGCAGGGTATCCACATTCTTGCAGGCTGGCAAGGCCCTAGTCTGGCGCAGCCACCAATTTCCAATTCCATACCCACAGGGTACACCTATCCTTCAATTCCGTAATAATCTGTCCCCTTTTCACCCCTGTACCCGCAGGGTATCCTTATTCTCGTAGGCCGACACGGCCCTGGTCTGGCGCAGGCACCAGTTTCAAATTCCATACCTGCAGGGTACTTCCATAATAATCTGATCCCTGTACACCCCTATACCCGCAGGGTATCCCTGTTCTCGCAGGCCGGCACAGCCCTGGTCCGGCGCAGCCACCAGTTTCCAATTCCATACCCGCAGGGTACACCTATCCTTAAATTTAATATAATCTGCTCCCTTTACACCCCCATACCCGCAGGGTATCCCTATTCTCGCAGGCCTGCATGGCCCTGGTCCGGCGCAGCCACCAGTTTCCAATTCCATACCCACAGGGTACACCTATCCTCAATTTAATATAATCTGTCTCTCTACACGCAGGGTATCCCTATTCTTGCAGGTCGGCACGGCCCAGGTCCGGCGCAACGCACCAGTTTCCAATTCCATACCCGCAGGGTACACCTAAAATTTGCTTGTCGTGTGATCCCCCCGAGATCTTTTGTGTCCTACCTTACTGACTTATCAACCAAAGTAGCCAACTGCATCATCATATTCAGCTGTCTCAAGACCGTCGAATCGACTTGTGCATGTGGAACACTTTCCTCTCACAGTGGAATGGCATAGCAGTATTTCATGACGTTGAAGTGACATCCGCCTCATACTTGAACCGATATACTGACGGTTGGCCATGGTGGATACTTCAACATATTCAATGGGGCCTGGTTTGCAGAGAAATGGCCATCAGACGTTACAATTCCTGGAGTACGAATCCAGGGCATTTATGGAGCTGTATCCTATCATGGTTGCTGCTAAACTTTGTGGACATTAGTTGGCACAGAGATGAGCGCTATTTCATTGCTACAACCAGGCCACTGTGTTTATTATTAAGAAGGTCGATCAACAATACAGGAAGATTATGGCTTTGATGAAACACTGACTTGGATGGCAGCTAGAATAATTTTGTTCTGTTAGCTCAACATGTGCCTGGAATACACAATGAACTTGCTGATTCTCTATCTCCGTTCCACATGGTGAATTCCGCAGAGTGGTGCACACAGTGGATTTATCTGGCCGGTGTCGAGTTCATGTACCTCCAAGCTGGTATCAAGACCCTTTTTGATGATGTATCTTCAGGAGCTGTACACAGGCAACAGACTTTATTAAGAGGTTACAAGAAAATTCAGTCAACATCTACAAAGCAGCGCTTGCATATTCCTTACAACGTTTATGTAAACTTGTGGCTCAGTTACGAGCAGATGTGTTTGGATATTTCAACCATCTGTCTATGCAATGTATGTGCATAACTGCCCATTTTGGATTTCTCCGTCGTGGAGAATTTACTTGTGCCTCATCGTTTGATCCAGATGTACATCTAACAGTGAGCGCTGTGTAATTTGAACAGACACAACATAAGCATGATAAGTGCATCCTAACCTTAAAAGCTTCCAAACAGATCCCTTCAAAGGGTGTGCAACTAGCGTTGTTTGCTACATCTAAGACTGTGTGTCCTTACATGACCCTTATGACATGGCTTCAAGTTAGGAAGTTGAACCAAGCAAGACTCCAGTGATCCTCTTTCGTGGAATCAACTCTAGAGCTGCTACTAAAGTACTCACGGAAATGAAAAAAACCTGTTTTTCTCAATTTAAAAATCAACACAAAGTGTTACGTAGCTGTAAATACGAAATAACAAAACAACTCGAAAAGTACTAGTCTGGATTTGCTAGTTTAATCTCAGTGAACAATACAAAAAGTACTTTACAGGAGGTAATTTGTCGGCACTTTCAACATTCAAAAATAAAGTCCAAATTGACATAGCAGAAACAGACTATAGGCATTATGTACCTGTTCTCACCTGTCGTCATGGTGTCAGGTCACCTTGATCTACTTACACCAGGTTATGCCCTGTTTCACAATAGTCTGTTTTATTCACATTTTTACACACTTTTACGTGTAAAAAGGCATAAAAACATTTGATACGCTGTATTTGTGCCACGGCCCAATTAGTACTAATTTAGTTGTTTGAATATTTACATATTTCGTATATTAACTGCAATGATTAAAGATCTGAGGTCGAAAAAACAGTTTTTTTTCATTTCCGTGAGTACTTTAGAACTGTCTTCTTGTCCCGGCTGAACATTGCGCTCACTAGGGCAGGTTAGAATCCAGTGCTTATTCTGGACATTCATTCCACATTGGTGCAGCAACTACAGCTGGTAGCACCAGTGTGGGAGATCAATGGATTAACATTGGGCAGGTGGAAGTCAGACTGTTTCACCAGATACATCAGAACACCAGAAGAGACATTAAGGGAGCCCAACAAGCATTATTCTATGAGTGACTCTTTCTTCCATTAGAGGGCCGCGATATAACTGTAATACTGTTAAAAGTAGGGCTGCAACGATACAGGAAGGTCACGATACGATACGCATCTCGATATTCTGGTCACAATACGATACGTATCTCGATACGCAATGATAAAAAAACAAGACTTAAAGCATGTCAAGATTGAACCTTTCATGATTTTGGAACAGTCATAATTATTTTATAATAACAATACTACTGAAGTTGTTCAACTTCAAAGTGGAACTTTCTCTATCTTTCCTTAAAAACAATTCAAAGTTCAAACACCAGAAAATAATTAATGTGCTCCACCAGTGATACAACGTCAAAGGATTTTGATGCAATGGTCGAAGAAATTGTATCTGAAATTATTCTTTTATCAGGAATAATATATTCCAATATTGTGTTACCTTAGTTGCAGCTTTTACTATATATGTATTTAAAATTATAAGGACCACAAGTGTAGCATTTTGGTACTGGTGATTGCTGTTGCAGGATATTTTTACGCATGGTACAATTTGACCAGTCACCCTAGGGACTTCCCGTGCTACATGTATTTCGATTGGGAAAACGTTATGTTGACATATATTAGCCAAATTGCCATAAATATGACTTTTAACGAGTCAAAGTATGGCATTTTTAATATATGTATCCTTTCTCTAGCAACTAAAGTTCGCTTCAATGCGTCAAAAGCGGTAATCTGACCGTGGTTGCTGTATCTCTTCTCACACGATTTCACATAACTTAATGAAAACAATATAAAATGAAATTTTGAAAAAATCTATTAAAATATATTCATGATATTACAAACACAAGTCCAGATATACAATAAACACGTTTTAATAACAAGATAGTATGATAATGGTATTGAATTGCCTACTTCAGTTCGGATTTGCTGACAGGTATTTCCATTGTTATGTGCTTGCGGGGATCAGCTGATAATATTTTTTGAGATGGGGAAAAACATCTGTCGGTGTAAAACCTGAGCTTATTTAAAATGTAAGTACGTTTTTGGGAGCTATGCGTTACCGCGCGCTATAACCAAGTTAGTGATTTATTGAAAGGCTTATGTACAATAGCGAGGAAATGCTGTACTTGAGATTTGCGTTCCGTATCGTGGCGTATCGATAAACATGATAAATGGACCTACGTTTATCGTATATCATTTCGTGGGTCAAGTATCGCGATGCATCGGAATATCGGTGTAACGTTTCACCCTTAGTTAAAAGCAGCGTTAAACCCAACTCACTCACTCACTCACTCCATTAGAGGCTTGACCAACGTGTGTGTTGTGACTAACATTATTCTGCTTCTAATCAAAATGCCTCAACCCACATGACTGAACTGTTATTCCTATCGGTGCTAATAACACTCATTAGTGCTTCCTGACACTGTTCAATCTAGTTCTGTGACATTACTTGGATGATATAACTCATTGAATTCAGTTTTTAATTCTCATACATGTATGTATATATTTAACATTATCATCACTCATCACTCATCACTCAATTTATACTTTCTTATCACTTTGGGGGCTCTCGGTTTTTTACCTTGTTTTGAGCTTTGCAAGCCAATCATTCTGTAAACTATCATTATATGGCTTGCAGCCCACAAAGTATTTTCATTTTCACTCATACCCGTAGGGTATCACCCTTTCTACATATTTTTATTTTATCTTTTTAGATCTATCCGCATGGTTCTAAGTCATTTTCATATATATTTCAAATTTACTTATGCAACCCGCAGGGCTGCCTTTTTATACTACTTACCCGCAGCGTAAGTTACCTTTCCAACACCGAGTCAGCTCCCGAATCTTATGCCAAGTATTGTATATATTAAACATTTCATCGTACTCAATTGTTTTTGTTGTCACTGCACAAAACACCCTTTAAAAGGTATAATTAATCCTATTATAAATGTGAAAGTTATGATTATCACATTATTTAAATAATTCATTTACAACTTAATTAAGTTCGTTTTAAATTAAAATATTGTAAGCTAAAACATTCATAATGTCAAGATTAACATGATTAAGGACAGAGGAAGTGAAAATTTATTGATTTTCGGCAAATATAAGATTTTATAAAATCGACTTACCTATTTCTTTTTTAGTTTCATTGTTTATGTAATTACAAATAATATCTGTCATCACGTATTTCCCAATAAATAGAGGTTATCATGCGAGTGTGTATGGGGAAGGATAAATGTCCTGCATTAGGAATAAACATTGTATTTAGCCAGTAAGTAATTAAAAAAAGGTCGACTAAGGGCAACTTAGAAATAACTTTGTTTGATAAGAGTAGCTTGTGATTATGTTGATTATATGAAGCCATTACTATTATGAGTGTACATTTGTCAAGTGGGTGAGTGAGCGAGTATGTTTTTACGGCGCTTTTAGCAATATTCAAGCAATATCACGGCCGGGGACACCAGAAATGGGCTTCACACATTGTGCCCATGTGGGTTATTGAACTCAGGTCTTCGGCGTGATGAGCGAACACTTTAACCACTAGACTACCCGACTGCCCCTTTGTCAAGTGACCTGGACCAGTTTAACTCACACACAGCAGTAGAAACTAACAGGAGTACCAGGTAGTCCACTAGTTCTTGTAATCACAACATATAGCAAAACCCTTTAAAATGGCAAATTTCTACTAGTCCTTATGTTACCTTAACTATTGGGCAGTTTGGCAAGGACAACAGGACTAGTGCCAATTTCTAACGCTGACACATGGACATTGGCTTTATTAATTGTTTTATTAAAAGAATTCTTGTTGGCACACTTAAATCCATGAGTGCTCTGTGGTACTCTTGAAACGAGTACATCTATCACTGCTAGTGTATCGAAACAAGGAACTGCCTACAGATTGATATTTTACATTGCCCTTAATCGTCTTCAACTAACTTCAAATTAATGTTTAGGATGGTTATATTGGTTTTTATCCAAAGTACATCTAAATTCACTGGTTCATACAGTATACACATGTAAACTAAAAATAACATACAATTTTCCAGTGAATGATCATCTTCCCGAGGCAAAGGAGTTAACTGACTGTAGAAGTCCAGTTTCCACCCTTGCCGAGCTAGGCCGGTATTATGGAGTTACATTTTGTCGTGCAGATTTCGATCGACTGCTATATTTGCAAAGCATGTGCACCGCGAACTCGTTGTCAACAGATATTATTCCAAATCTTTTCATGTTTTCAATCAAGGTGCTCACGTGATTTGATGCATTGCGCGATGTAAGATCCGTTTTATCACAATATAGATCTTGATTATCGATCAGATCGTCCTGACTGGGCGCCACCATTTTGTGTGAAGCAAACGCATGTGATACGAGAGGTGGAATATTATAGTCCATAGGAGAGGCTTAGAAGGGACATAACTGGTAATAGCCACTGGTGGCACTACGATCGAGCCCAGTAATTCCCGCCTAGTTCGGCAAGAGTGGAAACTGGACTTTTAAAGTCAGTTAACTCTTTTGCCTTGGGAAGATGGTGAATGATAAGATCATGAGAAGCCATACATGAGTTCCTGTGGTCATGTGAAAGCAACACTTCCTCTGATGATATTACGGTGATCAGGAAGGCCTACAGCAAGTTGATTAAGTATAGCCTGGCTGAGGATATTGGTTAATGATGCTTTCAGGAATCACTTCAATATCTGATCAATCGTTGCAATAGCAGGAAAAGCAGATCATAGTTTGTATCAACGGCCACAGTAAAAGAAGCTTTGGGCAATCCAATATGTATGTCACTGACAAATAGCTTCGAATGACTAAAAAGATTTTGCAGGTTTAATTTTGATTTTCATGTACGTGGATGTTTTTTCTTTCAGAAGAAGTGAAGGACCCCCAAATTCTTTCATATTACTTTACCTGTCATGAGATAATCGTGTGATCCTTGACTTCTTTTGAGTAGCAGCGTTAGAAATTGGCACTAGTCTTGTAGTCCTTACGAAACTGCCCAATAGTAAAGGTATCCTAAGGACTAGTAGAAATTGGCCCATTTTAAGGGTTTTGCTATATGTTATCATTATAAGGACTAGTGGACAAAAACTGTTAGTTTCTAACCCTGAGTAGGATATTGTTAAATGTGTATGAATACACACACACACACACACACACACACACACACACACACACACACTACCCCCCCCCCCCCCCCCCCACCACCCACCCCACCCCACCCCCACCCAACCCATATCACCATGTCCTTTGCGATTGGGTAAAAGTATTATTGAATGGATGAATAGAGCCCAAACCAATCACTACCCACCAACCCATCTTTATCTATCTAGTTTGCGTTGACTGAAACAGGTGTTTTTAATGTCGTGTATGATGTGCCGATAGTACGCTTGCTATTTTTATTAAGTTTTGCAATTCTACTTGTCCTCTTTGAAATTACTGTATTTGTCCTTATTTTCAATTATTATATTATATACATGCCTAAAAAGTCATCCAGAGGAATTTGTTAATGCACCTGCGACACGTTTCAATTCACAAGGCTATAGTGTTAATGTATCAATTATGCAGTGATGCAAGATCCCTGATTGTTTGTTAACATACACTCAAATCATGTATCGATCCATCTTTGTGGGTGCAAACCCGGAGCTAACTGCATGTACACCAATATTATTTCGGAACAACCAAAGCCTCATATCGTCTTTCTGAAAAAAGGCCGCGTCATACCAAAAGACGTTAAAAGATGGTACTTGTTACCCTTTCTGGCGCTCGGCATTAAGGGGCTAAAACAAGGACTGGTCGGCTCGGAGTCAGTATACTGTGTCTGAGTGGGGTATTCATGTTAAACTGCGGCATGGTATCTCCGTGTGCTGCACTATAAATCTGCATCAGTCGGACTGGTACAAGCAGCCACACACACACACACACGCTCATGCACGTCGCTATATAAGTGCAATAATCTTGGACGCGACGTTTAACCCCATTTCACCTCACCTTTCTGAAAAACATTTACTTAGTGTCACATGATGATTCTTATTCATGCGTGGAGCTTTGGCCATGTTTCACTCACGTCTGGTCCTAACGAAAATATTGAAGCAAACACCAGCATCAGAGAACTGAGAAATTACTCTTTTTCAAATGAAATGTCTCTTTTCTTAACCCACTGATTACTCCAAAGATTCAACCTGTGAAGATCCGGGTTAGAAAAACCCATTCTTGCTGTAAAAGGCGACTATGCTTGTCGTAAGAGGCGACTAATGGGATCGGGTGATCAGACTCGCTGACTTGGTTCATGCATCTCGTCTGATCCGAACTTTGTGGACTCATGATGTCAATCACTGGATTGTTTGCTCCAGACTTGATTATTTACAGACCCCCATCATATAGCTGGAATATTGCTGAGTGCGGAGTAAACCTGCATCCAACTGCCAGCCTGAAGCAAACCAAGATGGTTGCCATAAAGTCATTCCGAAAGCATAAAGGGCATTTTCGTATTCAAGGAGAACTATAGTATCCACATTTCATGCCTACTTTTCTTGGCTCGATCATGGTGCCGCCCCTTGTAGAACACGAGCTGTGTCCCTTGTGATGAAAACAGGATGTCAAATCAGAAAGCTGTTCTTATTTCGAATGGCTTCCCAAAGATAACTACCATAGCAGATGACCTGGTCGATCAGATAACGAAAAGATTTGAGATTTGATCCCTGATGGAGACACAAAATGACAGATTACCATCTGACCATAGAAAAAGATACTTATGACTGCCGTATTTCGCTCTTATTATAATGGGACGTGAGGTAGCAATGGTTAATTGTGCAATTGTGACCATACACTGTGGTGTGCAGGTGTATATATTGACCATACACTGTGGTGTGCAGGTATTTATATTGACCATACACTGTGGTGTGCAGGTATTTATATTGACCATACACTGTAGTGTGCAGGTATTTATATTGACCATACACTGTGGTGTGCAGGTATTTATATTGACCATACACTGTGGTGTGCAGGTATTTATATTGACCATACACTGTGGTGTGCAGGTATTTATATTGACCATACATTAGACTAATAATGCTAGGATTAGGAGCCAAAATATATAGAAATGTACTTTGACTTTTTTTAATCCAACATTTTCGGTAACTGGGTGATGAAATTATGAATCAAAATGTTTGAAATTCATTATCTCTCTCACTCACTCACTCACTCACTCACTCACTCTCTCGACCTATGAAGATCCGGGGTAGAATAGGTCATCAGCAACCCATGCTTGCCGTAAAAGGCGACTATGCTTGTCGTAAAAGGCGACTAACTGGATCGGGTCGTCAGGCTCGCTGACTTGGTTGATGCATGTCATCGATCCCAATTGCGTGGATCGATGTTCATGATGTCAATCACTGGATTGTCTGGTCCAGACTTGATTATTTACAGGCCGCCATCATATAGCTTGAATATTGCTGAGAGCGGTGTAAAACAACAAACCAACAACACTCACTCACTCACTCACTCACTCACTCTGCAGTGCAATCCCAAAGTACCATGAACAGGATGTTTTTTGATAATAGTATTCACAAAAACATTTCTTTTAAAAAACTTGCAAATTATTAATTCATACCAAGGTTGTAACCCTGATCACGTGGGTGGGTATTTGGAAGGAATCGTATGATGAAGCCATGAATGAGGCTGTGTGTATTACATTGTTGAAATCAAATGACCAGGAAGATTGTGGAGGCATTGACATTATGACAGATGCTATACATGGTTGGAGGAAAAATGCATCTGAGAGAAACATTGTTGCTTTGAGCTTCGAGACCAAACATGTTCATGACAAAGTTGACAATAGAGGATGATCTGTGTGGCCAGTGACCGGAATAATCTTGATGAAAATATTGTTGAAATCCATCTTCACACACATGACAGAATTAATGTAAACAAATATTTATCTGAACATCATTTCGAAGTATGTGAGGCTGTCCGTGTTTTATCTCCATTCCGACGTGAAATTCATATAATTATAGTTTAGCAAGTAATAATTATATGAAATGGTGTATAAATATTACACCATGATAACTCATAAAAGCACTTGATGTAGATCTAATTATTATAAGATAACTTAGTATAAATGTTAACCATGATAGAATGATGTTGGATGATAAATAAAAACTCACCCGAGTGTGTTTTTATATCAAATATATCAACACTCATTGATAAAAGTGGCAAAAATCCTCGGCAAGCCTTGGAACTTTTCCACTTTCATCAACTTGTATTGATATATATGATATCAAAAGACACTCGGTTGAGATTCTCTATTTATTCGATTGCACTGCTCTTATTCATCATGACAAATGTATTTTGTTCTCGTCCAGAGAATAGCGCAGAACTATAGTCTGTGTGTTGGACTGTGTTGGATAAATCGCAGACATTCCGCAGTATCATTTCATAAAGATGTAGAGACATGGCAGGTATGTTTTGAAACCAAAGACCTACACATTTGTTGTAAAGTCTTGGAATCGTTTGATGGATATTTATTACCATTAAAACATGCATCCTTGTTGTCAAACGGCCCACCTGGGTGGGTATTCACATGACATCGTCCGTTTACGGATTAAGCAATGAAGTGTTATCATGATGTCATAATGACCTGTCAGATCACTCGTTAAAGCTCCACCCACTCAGAGTGCGGTAGTTCCTACCGCAGATACCCCTTTAAACATTGTAACTCTAAATTACATTATGTTTGAAATGTATTTGTACTTTAGATTGGATGGCGTCTGTGCAAATAAGCTATCTGTTTGTCTTTATTATGTAATATTCGTCGAGCATGTATTAGACGATATTAGTTGACCTCATATAGTCATCCCTCACTATAAGGTGGGTCGGGGGTCCATGGATGACACACCAGCATTATCAGACACCTGCTCGTTATCAGACACCTGCATTACTCTTAATATGGAATGTAGGTTGGGTAATATCTGTTTTCTTGTGCATAGTGTGCACTTGAGTAGAATTGCCATTTCGTGTATTGTGCCGGGGCAAGAACTAAGTCATGTCGCTTCAGGTGAACAAACAAGAGATAACAAGCTTGTGAGAAATTTGTGACTTCAATCGTGTCACTGGATATGATGATTTACTATTTTAATTGTACTCCTGTCATGCTAGGCGTTGTTATAAAATCCAATACATATCACGTTACTTGCATGTGCTCTTATCTCTGGTGCATACGCCATCTTTTTCATAGACAGGATGGCCAAATACCTGGCACAATGGATGAAAATATTTACGTTTTCATTACTCATGTTCACTTGTAATTAGTGTTTGGTGAAACATTTATTAAGAATAAATCCATGTCGTTACATAAGTACCACCCAATACATTAAGGAATTTTAATTGTTTTAAGTCTATGGATATGCAACTGGGAAAATAAAAATAACATTATTTTTATTACTGGACTTATCTTTGTGTGTTTAAAACTTTGAATGAAATAAACTGGCATATTGACAAAAAAAACAACAACCATTGTATATTCTTGTAAATTGAATGAAAATATGGCTTGATCCAACACACTTAAAATCGGTACAACAATGTCAGGCACATATAACTAAAGAACAGTTAAAATGGCAACACGTTTTTATCCAATCCAATTCATGTGAGTGTGGTCTCTTTTTATTATTTGATGACGGATCCTAAAATTAATTTTGAAAAAATGAAGAAAAATATATACCGGGGGGTAACCTGTGTGTCCATAGCTACATACCCCATGTAGGTTTCTTCCATAGGCCCAGCAAGCTGTGTGTGTAACATCGATGCCATTCTATTACTATGGCATTAAAAGATATGAAGTCTTTGTGGTGGTTTAACGTTTAATGTTGGACATTTCATGTGCCCTAGTAGATAACAAAGCTTTCAGAAACAAATAAACTACTTGGCTATGTTTTATGGACAGGGAACAAGGTTAGGCTGGTCAGGAAGTAGACCAGGTGGACTCAATGATGGGTTCAGTAGTGGGTTCAGACACCTGAGGAAGACGAACTGAGTTTATGTTCATTTGTTTGAAGAAAAGTGCACTGGGACAACATTTGGAATAATAAAAAATTACTTTTTTGTGGGATATTCATGGACAGGTGTTAGCAGCGTGTGTCCTGGCTGTTTTGGTTTCATCTTCTGGACCTTGAGTTGAATATGAGTCCTCTCTCTCTAACATTGATTCATGCTCAGTTACAGAAGGACAAGGGTGGGCCAGTGGTTTGTCTTGTGTGGGCCTAGGTGACGTGATGATCTTTGATTGGATCTGAGTTCTAGGACAAGCTTCCTTGTGTGCGTGTGATGGTTCAGGTCTGTTTCAGGCTTGGGTATGTGCACCCAACCTTAAACCCGTGGGATAATAAATTGTATATGCATATGTTTGAAAGTTTGTAAATTTAGTCATCAATTGAATATTTATATACGATCTTGCACTGAAAACTAATCATCCAACCATCCCCTCATCAGTTACGCAAGCTTGTTAATGCTTTTCGCAAGAGAATGAGTTTCGAAGAGCAAGTCAAGCAGCAGAAGGTCCATGCGTTGCAACAGCTAGTGATGATATTAGTAACCATGGTTACGGATAGGATGGATTTGGATGAGGTGTTTTTGAACCTTGGAAACGGGTTCAAGCATCGTTTCCACTGAAGGATCGGGCTGTGAAGAAGAAATGCATAGTGTGAGATAGGAAAAGTTTATAAATGTATAATGTTTTATGAAATTTACCCTTTATAAAGTATTAAACCACTCCTTTTGTCTGTGTTTGATTATGCTGAAACACAATGTTTATCTTACTCAAATATGTGAACATCTGGTGAGCTGCGTCCTCCAGGATCCAGTTTTAAACTCGGATGACACATCATCCCTCCCCATTTTTGAAGCACCTGACCCTTGGTCCTCTTCCTTGTATGTGGTCACTCAGGCGAGAATGAGACACAGCAGAGGGGTTGTATTGTATTCAACTGTAGTTAGGAATACACACATACCGTATTTGACGTAATAAGCGCCCAGGGCGCTCTCAAAATTAGAAATAGGGGGCTCTTATTTGAATATTATTTTAGTGAAAAAAAAACAGAGTTGAAAGATAAATTTTGTGGTTTATGCTGACAGCCTGAAATGTTTATGTACGGCAGATATATTTTTCCAGATTTTAATTGCCCATAATTAATGGTGCATATAACACAGGAGTGCATATTATACACGAATGAATAAATCTTGTTTACATTGATCAATCAGAAGGGGCGCTAATTGGGATTGTTCACGTGCCAATATATTAGCAAATATCACCGTGGGCGCTTATTACGTCAAATACGGTATAGGATGTTACAATTCTCAAACCCCCCTTTGGGTCCCCTGCAACCTATGTTGGTTGTAAGAGACGACTTAATGGATTGGGTGATCTGATTCGGCGACTTAGTTGATTGCATTGTGCCGCACTGGTGTGGATCGTTGCTCACAATATTGATCACTAGATTGTCTGGCACAGACTAGGTTATTTACAGGCCTATCATCATGTTGCTGGAATACTTCTGAGTGTGGTGTTAAACAACACACAAACAAACATTTCTCAAATAAAAGCAACTTGAGATACTGTGCATAAATTTCATGCTAATTTTAGATACTATTTGCACGACAAAGTCACAGTGAATTCAGTTCCCATCTTGAAATTCAGATTACCCAGTGATTATTGAGTACCGGTTGTATAGTATTACGTGACCAAATAGCAATGCATCTTTTAACACATGTCTTGAGTTTCTCATGTCGTTCTGACATGACCAGCAATGGGATGTCCTCAGATCTTTGTTTAGCTGTAGGGAGAACTAATATCTGATTTTAATGACATTGCCCGGTCTCATGATATACAAGCCCATTCAGTTCATGAAATCCAGTACACAATTCATGCTGTTATTTTTATGCTTAATTTCATAGCTGTGTCAGTATTAATTCACGAATACAATAACAAGACAGCAGTTGATATATTGTTTGTTATATTCATTGAAACAATAACAAAATAATTATTTTGTACATAGTTTGATCATGTTGACAGTGTTAATTACATTCATTCATATACTGCACTTATCCAGCTAACAATGACCAGTGACCACATTATTGTCAAATTAAGAAATCTATGCATATAATAAGTAATTCTTACGAAACCTCTACCTCTGTTAAAAATCTCCCATAATTTTTCTATTTTGGCTTCAATCACGCTTACTAATTTTTTTTAGATTTTCAACAGACGTCCTCTTTACTGTCAATCACACAATTTGTTGTCGCCAAGTAGTCTCGTAACTACCCAAGCAATGATGTAATAATGACGGTCATTACACATTTTCTGTGTGGTAGAGTTAACGCCTACTATAATAGTAGTAACAATCTAGCACTTCGAAGTAAGTCACATTGACCTAAGATTATTCTGATAAGTTTTCTATAATAACAGACTCATAAGTATAAGTTTATAGTGCTGCTGGAGTGACAAACACAAGCACGTAAGTATAGCTGGTGTTTGGTGATTTTGTGAGGTCGTCATGTTGTCTCCCTCTACCCCCTGGTGCAAGAAGTGTGGCTGATTCATGGTCACGGGAGTTCTCATGAAAACTGCACCAAGTGCAGAGACATGATCTGCAGCAAGGAGAAGAAATGTGTGCAATGCAGTAACACATCCGAGAAGATCTTCTCCATGATGTCCGAGGCCAGTTTCCACCGCAGCGCCTCCCTCTTCAGCCAACCTACCATCTCCATGATGTCTGATCCACAAACTGTTCCAACAACAGCAGGAGATGGTTAAGGGCATGCTTGAGATGAAGCTCTCAGCAATGGAAACTGAGATAGGAAGATCAAGGAGGTAGCTCTGGCAAAGACTATCCGATTTTCTCCACGTCTGTAGACAATTCTACAAGCGACCACCAGCCAGCCGGCCAGCCAGCCGGCCAGCCAGCCGACCAGCACCTTAAAAATCAACTTTCACCTTTAGACCGGAAGTGATGTCATTACCGGAATAACTGGATGTGACATCAGCACCGGAAATAGCAGAACAGGGTCCAGGAAATGACGTCTTTGGGGTAAAAATAGACCTAGAGAGACGTCATTACCAAAAAGTGGAAGTGACATTCTGGAAGTGACCAGAAGTTACATAATCATCGGTATTAGAAGTCACAAATTCAGGTTATTACGATCAAGATCAGCAAATATAACGGAATTATCAAACAATAGTTTATCATTGTGAATAATTCTAAGAATACTACCTCTATTACATACGAATTACTCCCTCCCATCTCCCCAATTCATCTACCTCTAGTAGTAGATGAGGGAAAAAAGTGAGGTTACTGCCATTATGACGTCTTGGCTTGGGTAGTTACGAGACTACTTGGCGTTAACTAATTGTGTGATTGTGTGAATACAGGATTTATGGCAGATATGTAATAGCGGTAGTATTCTTAGAATTATTAACAATGAAAAACTATTGTTCGATTTTTATGGATATCTTTAAGTA
This sequence comes from Haliotis cracherodii, assembly GCF_022045235.1. Lineage (NCBI taxonomy): Eukaryota > Metazoa > Mollusca > Gastropoda > Lepetellida > Haliotidae > Haliotis > Haliotis cracherodii. Next base: position 57,068,878 of record NW_027266343.1, on the reverse strand, counting down.
CAGCATATGTAATTGCACATGACTGCATATTCATGGTTGCAATTTTAAATATTTTTTAGTAAATATTTGATTCAAGTGACCACGAATAATGAATTTAATTCATTAAGGGATACAGTTTGATTCACCGAATATGAAAGTGAATCTTAACCATGGTAACAGCCCTTATCATCACTGCATGTGACAGAAGCTCCCACGTAACAATGATACACAATTGCTATTTGATGAAGTAGGCCAATGTTTTCCAGAATTATCACAGCAGCCTGTAGACAAGGTGCAGGTGTGGACCACACAAGCATGGTGTGATGTTACTGATTATGTAAGCAGATGCTGATGAGACAGCTTCTTATTGTTATCCCATACAGGAAGTACTGCTACACAGGGATCAAAGAGCCATGAGGAATTATGAATTCTCAGACCCAAGAGAATGAATGGTGTTAAATCATGAGCCTTTGGCAAGAGAATTACAGCATTTATATTAATCCGTAATTGTGGGTTATGAGTAGGTTATTCTGTGTATTCTTTATGTGTTATAGGATAGTGGTTAAAGTGTTTGCTCGTCTTGCTGAAGGCCCAGGTTCAATTGTGTACAATGTGTGAAGCTCATTTCTGGTTTCCTCCACCCTGACGTTGGAATATTGATAAAAGGGGCATAAAACCTCACTCACTCGGGCTAGAATAGGTCTTAAAAGGCCGTAAAAGGAGACTATGCTTGTCGCAGGAGGCGACTAACGGGATCAGGTGGTCAGGCTAGGTGACTTGGTTGATGCATGTCTTCGTATCCCAATTGTGTGGATTGATGCTCATGATGTCACTCACTGGATTGTCCGGTCGATTTTTTACAGACCCGCCGTCATATAGCTGGAATATTGCTGAGTGTGGCGTTAAACAAACAAACAGACACTCACTCACTCAAATTCAGAGATGAATGTTTTCAGTTGAATAGGAGTACCACCCAAGCTGCCTGTGAGGTTCAAGAAGGTGAACAGTCACATGACCATCTCATCCTACCCGGTACCCATACATTGCTGGCAAACAGGCGTATTACTTCTGATTAATATAAACTTTCCAGTTTTCTTTTTCGCTCAATCAGGTCAACAAGAGAGTCAGCTGGAAACTGTGAATATCCTCTTTGCTGATAATGCCAAGGCCACTCCGTTTTGTACTTCTACAGACAGACTGCAGTGATAAAAGTACATTCACAGAAAACTAATCGTGCCTTTCATGTTAGGAAATATTCACAGTGCTTTCAGTCACATCTTATTTTTTATCGTTTCAGAAAGTGAAGTGCCTTTTTCAAGGAGACTGTGCCATTGATGTGAGGACAAGACGGTTCTGTCCATACTGTCGATTAAAAAAGTGCTTTGACATAGGAATGAAGAGTGACATGATATTAGGTAAGGAAGACACTTGGTGGGACTGGTATGATTATGGAAAGAAATGACCCGACAAAGAAATTGGAGAAATAAAAGTCAAAGAAAATATCAATCCCTGGCAGAGTTATCACAAAAACAGATTCTTAGGAATAGACTGTGAAAACACTGGACACATCATTAAATGTTCACACCTGTGAAGGTCCGGGGTAGACAAGGTCTTCAGCAACCCATGCTTGCTGTAAAAGGCGACTGTGCTTGTCGTAAAAGGCAACTAACGGGATCGGGTGGTCAGGTTCACTAAATTGGTTGAAGCATGTCATCGTATCCCAATTGCATGGATCGTTGCTCATGATTTCAATCACTGGATTGTCTGGTCCAGACTCGATTATTTACAGACTGCCGTCATATGGCTAGAATATTGCTGAGTGCGGCGTTAAACAAACAAACACATCAAAGACCAATATCTGCACAAGAAACAGACAAGAAACATTGAAGTATTCCAAGCCTACATCTCGTGTTGCATCATGGTTAAACTGCGGGCGATATTCTTTATCATGTTTATGGCATCATAAACACAGAAACCATTTCGCATAAAAACCACGAAAGATCAATTTCCTGTACATTCTTTTAAGTTCAAAGGTTCCATGTAGGATATAAACATGATAATATGAGGCAACTTCATTAAAGTTTTGTTGATTGTTACAATGTTGCCAACGATGTTGAGAAACGTGAGGCTATTGATTCTAGCATGGAGAACAAAATGCCTGGTGAGAAGATTGTGAAACAATTACAGCAACACGGGGAAGAAGGTCAAGTTGACACAGCTATTGCTGGCTTACATTTAGAAAGATATAACAGCACAGTATCGGACTGACCTACTTGTCATGTTTAGGAAGACTGTGACAGTATGTGCACATGATAAGAACCTAGGGTGATCACGTGACCTGGCTGACTATAGCCGAAGTGGCCAACATTACTGTTATCATGTCCCAGTTGTCATAATGAATATATTGTCATTTGTTAGAATATGTGTCTGTCTGTCTGACTGTCTGCCCGCATGTCTGTCTATCTGCACGCCCTTTCGTCCGTCCGCCCACCCTTCCATCTGTCTGCCTCTCTCCCTTCCTGTCTGTCTGTATGTCCGCACACCTGCTTGCCTGCCTGCCCGCACACCCTTCCGTCTGCCTGTCTGTCCACCCACCTGTCTGTCTCCTGCCTCCCTGCCTGCCCGCCTGCACGCACGTTTGTCCCTCTGACTGTCTCCCTCCACGTCTGCCTGCCTGCCTGCCCGCACGCCCTTCCGTCTGTCCACCCACCTGTCTGTCTCCTGCCTCCCTGCCTGTCCGCCTGCACGCACATTTGTCTCTCTGACTGCCTGCCTGTCCGTCCGTCCCTCTGACTGTCTCTCTCCACGTCTGCCTGCCTGCCTGAGTATACCAAGAAGGTCGTTGTGACCTGCAATTACTGTGCTTAGAGTATACCATCAGGTTACATCAATATAACTGATGATACTTGTGTGTGTAATTACAAGGTGTATCAGTCATTCCTGTGTGTCATTTCAGTAAATAATGGTCATACATGTGTCATGACAATGTTCATATTGGCCAATTATTTATGTCATAATGGTGTATATCAATTAGACATGCAGTCAATGCCAAAACAGTTCACTACCAGCCTGAAGTTGGCTGTCACGCTCATCATGCCAGATTCAGTTCCCCACATGGGGACAACAAACCCATTTCTGGTGCCCCTGCTGAAAACAGCATAAAATCATACCCACTCACTCACTCACTCAATCAACTCCGCACTCAGCAATATTCCAGCTGTATGAAGGCGGTCTGGTAGTAATCGAGTCTGGACCAGACAATCTAGTGATTGACAACATGACCATCGATCCACTCAATTGGAATCGATGACATGCATCAACCAAGTCAGCGAGCCTTTTATGGCAAGCACAGCTTTCTGAAGACCTATTCTACCCCAGATCTTCATGGGCCTCCCTGCTTTGAAAAGGTTTTGGTGAAGATTAGTCAAAGGTCAGTAATCATCCATTTGCATTGCCAGTTTCGAAGGCATGGGTGGCCCAGTTGTTTAAGGCGCCGCAATTCGATATGCTGAATTGCGTCCCTTAAACCTATGATTGTTGGTTCGAATCCGGTTTGTCAGCACCATACCTGTGCTCGTGGGTTTCACCGAAGTGGTAAACGTCTTATACCTGCATCACTTCGGGTTTTCCTCCCACATTAAGCTTACACGCTGTGTTGTAACTGGAATACTGTTAAAAGCGGCGTTAAACACAACTCCCTCCCTCACTCATTCACTAACTCACTCACTCGCTCGCTCGTATTCATGGTAGCATCTACAGGCATGGAACTTTATTTTTATATGTTTCTTCAAACATCCTATCACAACAAATGTCAAATGCATTTATGTCAAAGATCAAGGTCACCTTTGAGAAAGATTGTCAAGAGTAGTGTCATATTTTCTTGTGAACATTGTGCAAAGATTATATACTTTAGAATATATCGTACACTGGTCTTATTCCACACAGACCTGAAGAATTTGTGGCATGTGCAGAGAGATGGTCAAGGTCAAGGTCATGAAATAGAAAAATCCCAATCAAAAATTCTCAAAACATATTTGTGCATGTCATTAAACTTGGTATTTACCTTCTCAAGGATGGGACACTGTTTAGAGGTTTGGGGCACAATAAGACCAAGGTCAAGATCAACATTCAGCTTATTGTAAGACATACTTGTATCATTGTCAGTTTCTGAGACATGGTAAAGTCTCTACAGGCGTTACACTTTATGTTTTCATGTATCTGTACAAAACCTACCACATCTTATCCTGAGACTTGGGTAATTGTAGGATCTTAAGTTGTCTTGATTAAGGTCAAGGTCTGGAAGTAATGTATTTGGACTGTGAGTATCTGGTGGTAAAGGACAGCGCCTCTGTGGTCTAGTGGTAGAGCGTCTGCCCGGAGAGCGGAAGGTCCGGGATTCGATCATACCAAAAGATGTAAAAAGATGGTACTTGTTCTTACCCTGTCGGCACTCGGCATTAAGGGGCTAAAACAAGGACTGGTCAGCTCGGAGTCAGTATACTGTGTCTGAGTAGGGTATTCATGTTAAACTGCGGCATAGCATCCCAGTGGGGTAGCACTATAAATCGGTATCAGTCCAGACTAGTACAAGAGCACGCACACACGCCGCTATATACCGTATTCGACGTAATAAGCGTCCCGCTCTAATAAGCGCCCATGGCGACATTTGCTAAGATATAGGCTACTGAACAATCCCAATTAGCACCCCTTCCGATTGATGAATATACACAAGACTTATTTATTCGCGTATGATACGCACTTGTGTGTTATATGCACCCTTAATTATGGGCATTTAATTTTGAAAAATTTATCTGTCCTACATAAACATTTCAGGCTGACAGCATTAACAACGAAATTTACCTCTTAACTCTTTTTTTTTTTTACCAAAATAATATTCTAATAAGAGCCCCCTATTTCTTATTTTGAGAGCGCCCTGGGCGCTAATTACGTCGAATACGGTATGTCATGGCCTTTGATTCAACGTAAAACCTTTCATCTCACCTCAGCTCAGGTAAAGGTGGTGATAGGGCTCCTTGTCCTTTTGTAAGTAAATGCAAACACCTCTAATGTTAAGTTTGTTGTGTTTAACAGATGACAAAGAGCGGAAGGCTCGGATGGAGAAAGTGGCAGAAAACAGAATAAAACGGCAGGTAACGCAACAACACACAATAGTAAAGGACGAGCCAATTGATCCAGACTTTGAAGCCAGCGCTGTTGGGTCTTCAAACATCTACTCCCCACCCACACCTTCTATGGAGGGTCCTTCAAGTTCAGACATTCCATGCTCAAAGAGTGAATACATTACCTTTGATAAAATTAATGTTCCCGTGGACAGTTCCGATCTTCCTTCCGATGAAACTATGTATAGGCAGCTCAGTGAGAATGAACAGACCCTTGTGACTGAGGTGGGAATTGCCTACCAGACCACTGTTGGGAGCATGCACAACAGCAATGCAGCATTGCAGGAAGATAATTATCACTCTGTCAATGACCTCATCAACCATTCAGAAGTCGCAGTTCGACGTCTTATCAAGTTCGTAAAACGTTTGGAAGATTTTCGACGCCTTAGCCAGGAGGACCAAATATCCTCGTTAAAAGGTGCAGTACTCAGTACCCTCCTTCTGCGATCAGCATCATTTTACATTGTTGAAAGGGATTCATGGCTGACTACAAAAGGAGAAGTGTCTACAGTGATACTGAAAAAAGCGACAGGCTTTGTCGAATTGCATGACTCTCACATAAAATACTGTCGTGCTCTTAAAACGATCATGAAGAATGACTTTTCTTTGTTTGGACTGGCGCTAATTATCGTTATTTTCAATCCTGATGGTCCGAATGTAAAAGATCATCAGCTTCTTTCCGATATTCAGGACAAGTATCTGGTGCTGCTGAAGCACTATCTGGAGTCTGTGTTTTCGTTCACATACGCTAAAGAGTACCTCGTGGCTATTACCCAGAAACTGAATGAGCTCAAGGGAATAAGTGATGGGCATGCCAAAGTCCTCCTGCAGGTGAATCCTCTGGAAATAGAACCACTTATGTTGGAGGTGCTCAACCTTAAGTGAGCGGAAGGACGAATAGAGCAATCTTGCCAAGATTCGGCGTCAACTGTCTAGATGCACCAGGGTGGGATCTGTTCATTTCATCCTTCAAGGAATAAGGTTATGGAGTCATCAGTGTTGTTGTAAACCAGACCCTAATCCATGGAAATACTCTTGAACCTGACTCAGTTGAGGTTCACTCTCGGGGGAACCTCTTGTCATATGTGCCACAGGATTTACAATTCACAAACACAGATTCTTCCTGAAGTGAGTGACGATGGAATTGTGGTTAACCAGATGTTGATGAACTGTGCATACCCTGTGTCGTCAGTTGTGACTGTCAGCTGTGTATATGATCATTCGTGACCAACTCGTGTTATTCCGGGACAAGCCGAATAGCGACTCGTGCCCCTCACGTAGCCATCTTTGCGACTGGGTTCCGTCTAAGCGCAAACGGGCATATGTAAAAGAATTGTCAACTCGTCGCGTAATGATTCCCGTATAGTTCCCCCATGTATCATATATATTCCAGATGCCATTGAAGACACATCGGGACTTACATACTCATACAGATTGGTTGAACACATTTAAATGTAGCTTGGGTATATTTTTAAATGCAAGGCATGTAAAATCAAACATTATTCCTGAGGTATTCTTTGGCGGAAATAAGTCATACGCGCATTCTGATTGGTTTGTCGTATTTCCACAAATTACACTCATCGATAGGGGGACGAGTCTTCTTGCAGGTTACGGAAAGGGGCGAGTGGTGACGAATGTGTATATGATCTGTGAGCATCAGAAGTGAGCATCAGCTGTGTCAAGGTTATAATCATCTTGGAATGTGTTGAAACTCACCAGAAGACAGAGTTGTTAATACATCACGCAGATTAGTTCTGAATAACTTGAGGATTTTTGGATGTTCACCCTGACTTTTGCAGGAGAATAATCAGTGCAAATTTCTTTTGGAAGATATTATGGACATTTTATGGAGTTACAGACTTTTGATACTTTCATGATGAGAATCACACACCGCGGTCATATGTCAGTTGTTTATAATCAGTGTTTGAACTCTTGACGTGTGATCACTGCATGTTGATGTACTGACATTGTTGGATTTTGTGTTTTACGAGAGAATATTTTTGCAGTCAGATGGTCATGGCTGAAGAAGTACGGTAGTTGAAGTATGACAGGCGAAACTTGTTGTGGATCTGTGATGAAGAGAGGTGCCTTAATCCTCACCAGGGGCTGTTATTATTTAATCTTAGTCTTGTTTTGTTGTTTCTGTGTGAATGTTGACTCTCAATGGTCTTTGTTGCTCTGTGGTAAGAAGCAAATGATATACTACTCAAAAGAAATTAAAGAACACTTTTGGCCGTTTAACTGTAGTAATATGTAAGAATCAGGTGTTATTTAACTTCATTTGAGTAATTTATGTCACAAGAATCATTGTCAAATCTTAATTGTAGATTTGATTTTCTTGTGGATTTGTAGCTGAAAGCTCCTTTCAATTCTACACTGGGTACAGTGTGTAAAACACAGTTTTGATGTCCCTTGATTTTACTCCAATATTGCTAAAGGCATTGTGATGCCACCCACACTCAGCCACAGGTTAAAAACTGCTGATTATTGAGCTCTGATTTATTTAAGGCTAAGAATATCTAGTCTCCTATCTGCCCCTACCTGACTAAGGTACTTACTAGGGCTGGGACAAGTCCAAATTTACTACCCTGGTACCTACCCCCCATTTTCCAACCCTACCCAGGTACCCGTTGTAGGTCTCAAGAGACAGGTACGAACTGTCCGAATGGGAAAAGTTTGACCATAACCCTATTAAAATGTATTTAGGTACACATATAAAAGGATTTGGTCATGCATACACTGAAGTTGACTGAAATTTCATCTTTATTCAAACATTTGTGTCAGAAGGAATGGGTGCATAGTCAGAAAGAAATCGGAACATTAGTGACTTGTAGGGTAACGATAGAGTTTTAAATATATTTTTTGTCTTAAACAATATATCATGTGACTAACCACGGG